>NC_134483.1:158533819-158711319 GCF_040206685.1 Ascaphus truei | reverse complement strand
ATTTGTATTGGGTGGAGATTTTCAAGGTTTACAGACCACAAGATCTTAGATGAGCGCAACCGAAAAAAAGAAAATGGCCAGTAGGGATAGCATACATAAAAAAGCACCTAGACTTAGTAGATGCAAGGAGAACACAGCACCCTGATGACAGATTATACGTGCATGTCCAGAGCACAAGGATTGATTATATATTAATCAATACTAGAGCATTTCATAGAGTAAAGGAAGCCAAAATAGACAACATTATACTTTCAGATCATGCTCCCATATTGGTAACCTTGATTCTAAAAAAAAAATAGGATCTTGTATAAATTGGAGATTTCCAACAGCCCTTGCAGAGTCGGAAAGATTTCAAGTCTTTCTTAACCATACCTGGGACAACTTTGAATTAAATAATGAAGAACACAACGAGGATCCAGTATTTTGGGAAATAGCAAAGCACTAATTCTAGTGGCTATGATGTATCAGGCAATACGGAATTAAATAAAGATTATATGGAAGCACAGAGAAAATTAACCTCGGCTTGTAAACAACTGAAAAAGGCCTTTTCCCACCCCAAAAAGCAAGAATACCAAGATTTTTAATTAATACTCGAAATAAAGGAAGATGGGCATAGGTCATATCGGAACTATACATTTGATAAATCTGGCAATAAGATTGATCAATTGTTATCAAACTAGTCAAGGGACGCCAAAAATTTGAGTAGATTAACCTAGAAATGAAGCAGGGAATATTTGTACAAAGGCAAAGACAATGTTGGTGATGTTTTGAAGATTTTGTAGTAATCCGTATACAGGGGAAAAGGCAAATAGTCACGAGAGATTTTGGAAAAAGGTAAAATTCCCAAAATAAAGGAACAATTAGAAAAAATACAAATAAAACATTAGAGGATAATGTTAAAAGGGATAACTATTAAACAAAACAAAGCCCCTGCACCAGATGACTATACAAGGGAATTATTTAAAATGATAAATCATAAAGTTGCCCCCTTCTAGTAAAAGTTAACAACAAAAAGATGACAGCAAATCAATCCCGAAAGAGTTAAATTCTGCATTCATTAGGGTCCTCCCAAAACCAGGACGGATGAATTGAACCCTGACTCATGCATGCCTATATCTCTAATAAATTTGGAATCTAAACTGCTCACAAAAATACTAGCAGAAAGATTGGAAGTTATGTAATACATACAGATCAGACGTTAAGTCTGAAATATTACAACTGAATGATCACAACAGACAAGTGATGCAAGATATACCACATTTTGCTTTTAAGGTTTCAGAGAAAAGTATAAAATATTTAGGGTTGCTCTTTTCAGCAAATCCAAAGGAAATCCGTAGACGAAACTACCAGCGATCATGGCAAAAATATATATAATAAATATAATCAAACTTAAAAAAGGGCATAGAGCCCGAAACGCGTAGGTGGATACCTGCTGTGGCTAGGGGGGACTTTTGTCCAATCTTTTTATGAAATCAAAAATTTTGCTTTTGCTTCCGTGAGCCTCCTCCTGGTCTTCTTGGCAGTGCACTGCCTTTTTTCCCTACCTGTTCCTGCTTCCAACACTGGTGGACACTACTTATCCCTGCTGTGGAATACTTCCCTGGATTCTGGAATCTAAAAGTGAGTTTCTTCTGTGGGTTGCCATACCCTTTTTTTCTCGCTATATGGGACATTGGTTGTACTATCAATTATTGGTGCCTGTAGGCATTAAGTACTAGTCCCTCTAACCCTATTAGGGTAACTTTATTGCATTATACAGCTTATTGGGAGTTTTTTCAACTGCAGATATTCAAATATATAAGGACTTGTTTTTCTGATACACTGGCGTTCTACACAACAAAGAGAGGGTAATCGATAAATATATGCGACTAAAACACACACTACAAATAGTGTATGTAAAAACTCCTATGATTCAGATTTCACTGGCTGAATAGCAAGAAGACTGATCTCCTTAGTTATTCTTTCTTGCAATATAAATAGTTGTGTATGTATGTACAGTATATACATACACACGTTAGGTCCGGAAATAATTGGACACAGATACAAGTTTTGTTATTTCGGCTGTGTACCAAAATAAATTCAAGTTAGTTAAATAATGAATATGGGCTTAAAGTGCAGTCTATCAGCTTTAATTTGAGGGCATTCACATCCAAATTGGAGGAAGGGTTTAGGAATTACATCTCTTTAATATGTAGCCCCCTCTTTTTCAAGGGACCAAAAGTAATTGGACAATTGACTCAGAAGATGTTTCATGGACAGGTGTGGGCTATTCTTTCATTATTTCATCATCAATTAAGCAGGTAAAAGGTCTGGAGTTGATTCCAGGTGTGGCATTCGCATTTGGAAGCTGTTGCTGAGAACCCACAACATGCGGTCAAAGGAGCTCTCAATGCAAGTGAAACAGGGCATCCTTAGGCTGCAATAAATAAATTAAAAAATCCATCAGAGAGATAGCAGGCACATTAGGAGTGGCCAAATCAACAGTTTGGTACATTCTGAGAAAAAAAGAACGCACTGGTGAGCTCTGCAACACAAAAAGGCCTGGACGTCCACGGAAGAGCAACAGTGGTGGATGATCGTAGGATCCTTTCCATGGTAAAGAAAAACCCCTTCACAACATCCAGCCAAGTGAAGAACACTCTCCAGGAGGTAGGCATATCATTATCCAAGTTTACCATAAAGCGAAGACTTCACGAGCGCAAATACAGAGGGTTCACCACAGGGTGCAAACCATTCATAAGCCTCAAGAATAGAAAGGCCAGGTTAGACTTTGCCAAACAATATCTAAAAAAGCCAGCCCAGTTCTGGAACAGCATTCTTTGGACAGATGAAACTAAGATCAACCTGTACCAGAATGATGGGAAGAAAAAAGGATGAAGGCTTGGAACGGCTCATAATCCGAAGCATATCACATCATCTGTAAAACACGGTGGAGGCAGTGTGATGGCATGGGCATGCATGGCTTACAATGGCACTGGGTCACTAGTGTTTATTGATGTGACAGAAGACAGAAGCAGCCAGATGAATTCTGAAGTGTATAGGGATATATTGTCTGCTCAGATTCAGCAAAGTTGATTGGACGGCGCTTCACTTTACAGATGGACAATGACCCAAAACATACTGCGACAGCAGCCCAGGAGTTTTTTTTAGGCAAAGAAGTGGAATATTCTGCAATGGCCAAGTCAATCACCTGATCTCAACCCGATCGAACATGCATTTCACTTGCTGAAGACAAAACTTAAGGCAGAAAGACCCACGAACAAACAACAACTGAAGACAGTTGCCGTAAAGGCCTGGCAAAGCATCACAAATTAGGAAACCCAGCGTTTGGTGATGTCCATGCGTTCCAGATTTCAAGCAGTCATTGCCTGCAAAGGATTCTCGACAAAGTATTAAAAAGGAACATTTTATTTATGATTGTGTTAATTTGTCCAATTACATTTGAGCCCCTGAAATAAGGGGACTGTGTATGAAAATGGTTGCAATTCCTAAACGTTTCATACGATATTTTTGTTCAACCCCTTGAACTTAAGCTGAAAGTCTGCACTTCTATTGCACCTCGGTTGTTTCATTTCAAATCCATTGTGGTGGCGTACAGAGCCAAAATTATGAAAATTGTGTCGGTGTCCAATTATTTCCGGACCTAACTGTGTATATACTCCGTGCTCTTTCCCTTCCCCCCCCACGGCATTTAAATTATATGCCCGGGGATCGCGTGAGGCCCTTGCAACTGTAAACTTACCTTCACTCTGCCGGCGTCAGGACTCGTGTCCATGGTAACGCGGCGTCAAATGACACTGCGTGGTCCCGTGATGTTGCGGGTCATGTGATGTGACGTCTTAGGCCTGGGACATAGTCCCACAGACCCCGCTGAGCTGCGCTGAGCAAATGAAGTTACCCACTTCATCTGTGATCAGTGCGGCTTTAGCAGTTGCTTACGCATGCGTGCGGGGGCTGAGAAATTCTGAGAAGACAGGCAAGTTTTAAAATTTGCCGCTCAGGTGAGCGGAGGAGCGGTCATGTGACCGTTCACATCCAATGGGAGCGAGGGACTAGCACCGCCTCCCGCCACCCCTCCGTTCCGCCCCCAAAGCGCGCTTACTGCCTCGCCTGCCAGGACAAAAAAACTCCACTTTGAGCAGGCGAGGCAGAGCAGGAGCACGGCTCAGCGCGGCCCGAGGCACATCCTTATGCAGATCACCTCAAAAGACTTTTGGTTACAGTGGTGTAAATGTATCAGAATAGACAGCCTCTGATAATATATTGCCAATACTATTGTGTTGCAATGAGTGAGTCGTCACAAAGTTAGCAAGATGTGAAGATATGATTGCAGATGCCTGTACACGGTTCAATACATGGCAAGTGATTCTAATTCCCCCTCTTGCTTGTGACTTCTGGTGATTTCCTGCTTAATATTTTACCTATGGCAGGTTTTGAAGTAATAATGTTGCTTTGTTTAAAGATGAACAAAGAGTTCTTGGTCCACTTGCTCTCTTGACCCCATTCCCTCCCATCTCAAAAAAACCTCTTGGTCTTACTATAATTTCTACGCTCACACTGTATTCTCTCGCTTGCTTCATTTTCTCAACACCAATTCTCTTAGACCCTCTACAATCTGGCTTCCGCACTGCTCACTCCACGGAAACAGCCCTCACTAAAATAACTGACGACCTCCATGCTGCCAAAGACAGAGGTCATTACACTCTGCTCATATTACTCGACCTCTCCGCAGCATTTGACACTGTGGACCACCCTCTTCTCCTTCACATTCTCAATACTCTTGGTATTCGGAACAAAGCTCTATCCTGGATCTCCTCTTACCTCTCCCATCGTACTTTCAGTGCCTCTTCTGCTAACACCACCTCCTCCTCTATGGACCTCTCTGTGGGGGTACCCCAGGGCTCTGTCCTGGGACCTCTTCTCTTTTCTCTGTACACACTCTCTCTAGGTGACCTAATATCTCTTGGGTTTAAATATCACCTCTACGCTGACGACACACAAATTTACTTTTCAACACCCGACCTTACACCTGCTGTACAAACCAAAGTTTCTGAATGTGTCTCTGCTATATCATCCTGGATGGCCCTCTGTCGCCTTAAATTCAACATGGCAAAAACAGAACTCCTCATACTTCCTCCCAAATCTGGCCCTACTACCTCCTTCCACATTACTGTTGGAAGTACGATCATTCACCCAGTAGCCCAAGCACGCTGCTATGGGGTCACACTGGACTCCCCTCTCACATTCTCCTCTCACATTCAAAATGCTTCTAAAACCTGCCGCTTTTTCCTCCGCAATATCACTAAGATACACCCGTTCCTCTGTTGCTCGACTGCTAAAACTCTGACTCGGGCCCTCATTCTCTCCCGTCTTGATTACTGTAACCTCCTGCTGCCCGGCCTTCCTGCCTCTCACCTGTCTCCCCTACAATCTATCCTAAACGCTGCTGCCAGAATCGCTCTGCTCTTTCCTAAATCTGTCTCTGCGTCTCACCTCCTGAAATCCCTCTCCTGGCTTCCGATCAAATCCCACATCTCACACTCGATTCTCCTCCTCACTTTTAAAGCTTTACACTCTTATGCCCCGCCTTACATCTCAGCCCTAATTTCTCGTTATGCACCATCCCGACTCTTGCGTTCTTCTCAAGAATGTCTTCTTTCTACCCCCTTTGTATCTAAAGCCCTCTCCCGCCTTAAATCTTTTTCACTGACTGCCCCGCACCTCTGGAATGACCCTTCCCCTCAATACCCGACTAGCACCCTCTCTATCCACCTTTAAGACCCACCTTAAGACACACTTGCTTAAAGAAGCATATGAATAGCACTGTGGATAATACTGGACACATGATATAAAGCTTAGCCCCCTGCAGACGCACTTACCAGAACTCCCTCCTACTGTCTCTGTACGTTCTACCTACCTACCAATTAGACTGTAAGCTCCTCGGGGCAGGAACTCCTCTTCCTTAATGTTACTTTTATGTCTGAAGCACTTATTCCCATGATCTGTTATTTATATTATCTGTTATTTATTTGATTACCACGTGTATTACTACTGTGAAGCGCTATGTACATTAATGGCGCTATATAAATAAAGACATACAATACACACACGGGTATGAATCGGGCTGTCTGTATAAGACTTAACACAGGTGATTCAGACTGCCCCTTTTAAAAAAAATTGCTCAGAAGCAAGTTAACTTGCAGTGGTATGGATGTAGCAGCAAACATATACTCGGAGTCTAAATGTTGCCAATGCTCTCATACTGCAGTGAAAGGATCTTCATAAAAGTAACCGAGTAGATGGGGGTATGAATCCAAAAGCCTGTACAAGATGCAGTACATGACATGCGATTCTGATTCCCCTCTTGCTTATAACTGCCAAATAGATCTTCCTTATGTTTTACCAATGATGGGTTATAATGCCATATTGTAACTGGTCATAGTTGGAGATGGAGAACAAAACCGCACAACAGAGTCTACTTGCGTCTAGACGCGTTGTATAGAGACATGTCTGCTGCTTCTGACCCTCATACAATTATGCCCGACAGCTTTATTTGAGAGCCTGGTTACCCCCTACCTTCACACTTCTACATTCCCTTTTGTTGCCTGAGGTACGAATGGTGATACCAACAAAACCCAGTTTACTACTGAAGCTCTCATGGTACCCACTTTGTTTGCTTGCTACCTAATTGTATATAATTTTTGCAGCTTTAAGTATTTCTCAAAGCAAGCTTTTGCAGTTTATTCTGCTTTTCACTGGAATGGTGCTAAAATGTAAAAGGTGATACACGATTACACTATCAACTTTATCAACAAATGGTACATCTGCAACAGACTATAAAATGTTTAATTGCCGCTTATGAGTGACATAAGGTACTGTTACTAGGTGTCAGCATCCTTTTGATATTACTTATGCTAATCCATTAAGTGCAACGATTACTGAAGCAACCCCATCAGTCTCGAGGCCTACGAGCCATTTTCCATTCCTCCAATCTGTGTAATATGCTAAGCTCGTTATAAAAGCTGTCGAGATGATGACCTGAAGCTGGTCTATTTTGTAGAGGAGCTATTACAAACATTTGTACACTGTTATTTTAAGTATCTTGAATATAAAATGACTACTTCAGTAGTAGATCGATCAGTTGAACTATGGAAAAGAAATAGAAGATCTTGACACCTGACACCTCTTCTTCTTCACGTATGCAATTTGCGATGTGCTTCACATTGCTTATGGTTGGTATACTCCTCACATACATACTTGAGCATTTAACCCGTTGGGTGCTGTACCAGTGTGCCACAGCCCACTGGTACATTGTGATCACGTGACTGCTTCTCGGATGACGGGAACGGAACCACAAGAATTTTCTTCCCCATTCCCTCTGCCAGCTGGATCGTGCTCATCGCTCCAAAGGAGTGCGGAATGTGATCTCCCCATGGAAACTGCCATGAAAGCTCATAATATAGCCACTAAGTCATAGGGCCATCGGGGTGCCAGACCCCATGATGTTGTGGCTACATCATAAACATTCAAGGCGTTAATTTGCATGGCCTCTCTCTCTAAAAAAAAAAAAACTCTCCCCTGCGACCATCCCTTTAATAAAATAAATTATTAGGATGGAAGCAAGCGTTTCTCCGGAGCTGAGCCGCATTAATTTAAACTCCGGGGGGAACCCCATGTTTCCAAGATACTTATCAGTGAAGGGGGTTCTGGTACTTCCTGCTATGAAATCCCCTGTCATGTGGACCAATAGGAGTCTGCAGCAGATAATTTAATCGCCACATGATCATGATTTGCAGGAGGAGCAAACCACGCTATTTTCGGATCTTGGGACCCGCAGTTCCGAAATACCTCCCGCTCTATTTGTTTGTTTTAAATATCTGAGGGAAACATAATGACTGCCTCATCTTGGGCCAATAAAAAGCTGCAACAACATTCAATGTAACTTCCTACTGGTTGTATCTGGTGAACTAGGGGGTCCCCAGAGCTTAAAATAACACGGTACAGCTCTGTAGAACCCCCACTCCCTGGTTCCAAACCTGTGTGTGTATCTATGTAAAAAAGAAGGGAGGAGGAAGTTAGCAGGGCGTCCTGCTTTAAAGCAGCAATACTATGTTCCCCCTTTTTTTCTTATTTTTATATGTAAAGCATGTGACAATGTATAATATTACATTATTGCATAAACTGGCAATCGTTTGGTGCTCCTGTTATAAATTTTGTAAAAATCCTGATTATGGGCCTAACATAATGGCCGCCTTCTGACTATCCTGCAGTCAGTGAAATACTACTGCTGATATGTAACATATTACGAAGTGTAACACATTATTGTTACAGCTTTAGAGTAATACAGTCTGCTGTTTGAAATATAGCAACAGATCTGTTTGTGATATTTTGTTGCCACAGTGCAGAGCTCATAAAGGTGTGAGCGAGTCTTTTTCAAAAGAGGAAGTGGATATGACTTTCTAAGTGGTTGCTGTAGCAACCAAAGAATTCTCAGTCCATTTAAATAATCATTAAAAATTGTTTTGGGCAGGGGTGCGTGGCCAACTGTCTAATGAAGTAGACGTGTTTCTTAGGAGCTCCGGGCCCCAGAGATACAAAAATAGATTTTAGCCCACCTCGTGCGACACAAAAACACCCCCAAAACATAATAATGGGGGGCCCGAGAACCGTAGACCAGCAGTGTGCAAACTGTGAGATTATCTACGGGGTCTAGAGACCCGCGCGCTTCCCGAAGGTACTTCAATTAAGTGCCGGGGAAGTGGCGAAGGCCTCTTTAAACCTCACTTATCTTGCTCCTGTAGACGCGGCGTGAAATGATACTGCGAGGTGACGTCATGACGCCGGAGCCAAGGTAAGGGGAGGGGGGGGGGGGGGGGTTGTGAAGAGAGGGGAAGAGCCGGCTGGGTGGTGCAGGGAAAAGATTTCGCTCCATACAGAGTGCACATATTCCCACAAAATCCAGATTGCACTCGGCCCGACTTAAAAACCTGCCAGTGAGCAGAGGGGGTCCCGCGATTTGCACCCTTGTTCGGCGGTATATGGCTGAAATCTGTAGTGGTTACTAGGGGGAAACCAGTGTTATAACTGTATGTAGTTCTCTTTAAGGCTAGGGTATTTTTATTAGAAGCGGGTTGGTATGAACCTTAAGTACACTCTCAATCCAGTTTGAGGGTGTGGGCGCTACCCTCAACAGATGGTAAAGATTAAAGTTGAAGCAGAAAGAGTAGCACTCCAAAAATAGTGGTTACTATTTGTTCATCCAGTATTAGATGAATAAATATTAACCACGACCACTTTTTTTGAGTGCTACTCTTTTTGCTTAATTTTTATGGATTTCACCATTGAGTTTCAGCACCTGCAAGTACCCTTCATTTTTTAATGTACTTCTATATATTTTTTACAGATTACATTTGCGTAATTGACAGAGTTAAAGTTGTGTAGGAAGTAGCAAAACTTTTAGTGGAGCAAATACAAAGTTGTAACTTTAAAGCAGCAATCCTAATTGAATAATCCCTTTTTGTTTTTTTGTTTTCTTTTTGTAATAATAACATTGAAACCGGGAGATCCTTTAATGCTGACCTGTGTAATTCTTAGATCTGGGTTACCAAGATACAGTACTTAACCAGGAAGTTACTCCGGAAACTATTCCAGAATTTAAACAGGTGCCCATTAGAAAGCCATAACAGATGATGATGTAGCTTCCGAATTTGTCTGCAAGATTTGGGGGTAATTTTGAATTTCCTGGAGAGAGTTTTAACATCAGTAAGTATCTTGAGAACCGGGTTTCCCCAGAGCTAACAAATAATGCAGTTTGACACCCCCCTCTCCCCCGGTTCCAGTGCTGTAAAACAAAGAAAAAAAACTTGGGTACTGTCGAATTGCTGCTTTAAAGCAGATCGTCACAATTACTGGGATACTTGCAAATGGAGACGGCATCAAAACTTAGGTCATGTTTACGTAAGGGGTGATTTTAATTATCCAGACAAAGACTGGGGCAATGAGATTTAGCATTACAACAAAAGGAAACATTTTTGGGGCTGCTTAAAGACAAGTATATGACCCAAATTAATGGTGAACCAACCAGTAGATGGGCAATACTGGATTTGGTCATATCAAACAATGTAGAAGTAATAAATATTCCGGGAACATTTGGGTAACAGTGATCATAACATGGTCTCTTTTGAAATAAATAATCAAACAATAGATTACTTGGGTTCAACAAAGACCTTAAACTTAAAGGCAGATTTTAATAAACTGAGGTCTAATCTATAAGTAATACACTGGGATGATGTTATTGCAGGGAAAAATGTAGACGACAAATGGGCAGTCTTCAAAACATTGTTAGAAAAACACACTTTAGTGTATACTGTTTTGTAATAAATATAAAAGAAATACAGCTCAACCCCGTTATAACGCAAATCCGCTTAAAATGCGATGTAAGCGTGGCTCCCAATTTTCGTATATTTATGAATACTTTACAACACTATTATTGGTGTCTTAAATAGTTTGTTTAATGCATACAATTGTACATTATTTCTAACGCGATCTGCTTATAGCGCAGTGTGATTCTTTGGACCCCAAGCACAGCGTTATAAGGGGGTTGAGCTGTAAGTCAAAACCAAGGTGGCTAAATAAACAGGTAGGGGAGGAAATGGAAAAGAAGAGGCAGGCGTTTAGATTCTTATAGTCAGAAGGGACGGAAGCATCATATCAGAATTATAAGGAATGTAACAAAAATATGCAAAAGGGCAATCAAATTAGCAAAAATGGATAATGAAAAAAGGATTGCAATTGAAAATAAGATCAACCCTAAAAAGTTCTTTGAGTGCCTTTTAATAACAAATCGGAAAAGAAAATATAGGACCCTTTCAGTGTGAGATGGGCAGGCAGATTATTGGAGATAAAGAAAAAGCAGAGGTATTAAACAAATTCTTTGCCTCTGTTTACTAGTAGAGACAGTAGGGGAACCCCTGCTACAGCCTAAATGAAGTGGTATTATGAACGGTGCTTTGGGTATAAACTGTAGTAGATAAAGGAGAGAAAGGACCCAATTTAGCACTCGAGTTCACACTCTGTGGTGTTTAGTGATTGAATTAAAAACATGATCTTTATTAAACAACATATAAAAAAAAGGTCCAACGACGTACTGAAGGTGAGTTGATCCTAAATATAGAAAGCCATATTGGCTCTGGATCAAAAAAGTTAATATGTGCCAGATGGTTTTAATAAACCACTGGTACTGTTGCGACACAGTGATCCTAATGCGAACCTGTGTAGTAGGTGATTGAAACAGGGGTGTCCGGGTAAGTACTGGGATTGCAGGTCACAGTATCATAGTAATTCTGTATAAGATGTGACCCAACTGATAAACATAAAAACAAATATACCATGTATATCAGTATTGGTATTGCTTGATCAGCTATGCTTCTCTGTGATAGTTAGTATGCCCCTATCAGTGACACATGACCTGAGGTAACCCTCTGGATATTGTACTCCTGGGTGTATATACCTGTGTTAACCAGCGTGGTTCTAGTCAGAGAGTGATATCCTGGCTATGGTTGTAACAATAGGTCAGTATCCCAGTGTGGGAGACACTGATAGTAGGGGCAGGTAGGTAACTCTTTTAATAAGGGTTTTTAAACAGAGAGCTGCGTGATTGTAGAAGCTGAAGTGAACCTCACCTGCAGTACACCATAGCTGCTCTGACGCGTTGGTGTGCTGCTGCACATCCGTGAGGTTCACTTCAGCTTCTACAATCACGCAGCTCTCTGTTTAAAAACCCTTATTAAAAGAGTTACCTACCTGCCCCTACTATCAGTGTCTCCCACACTGGGATACTGACCTATTGTTACAACCATAGCCAGGATATCACTCTCTGACTAGAACCACGCTGGTTAACACAGGTATATACACCCAGGAGTACAATATCCAGAGGGTTACCTCAGGTCATGTGTCACTGATAGGGGCATACTAACTATCACAGAGAAGCATAGCTGATCAAGCAATACCAATACTGATATACATGGTATATTTGTTTTTATGTTTATCAGTTGGGTCACATCTTATACAGAATTACTATGATACTGTGACCTGCAATCCCAGTACTTACCCGGACACCCCTGTTTCAATCACCTACTACACAGGTTCGCATTAGGATCACTGTGTTGCAACAGTACCAGTGGTTTATTAAAACCATCTGGCACATATTAACTTTTTTGATCCAGAGCCAATATGGCTTTCTATATTTAGGATCAACTCACCTTCAGTACGTCGTTGGACCTTTTTTTTATATGTTGTTTAATAAAGATCATGTTTTTAATTCAATCACTAAACACCACAGAGTGTGAACTCGAGTGCTAAATTGGGTCCTTTCTCTCCTTCATCTACTCTGTTTACTAGGGAAGAATCAATTGCAATAACAGTACCTCAGGAGGAAGCCACAACTGCTATATTTATGAACAATTGGTTATATTAGGAAGAAGTTCATAGGCGGCTTGATAAAATTAAAGTAAGTAAGGTACCTGGCCACGATGGCACACATCCAAGAGTTCTCAAGGAGTGAAGTTCAGTAATAGCGAAACCATTATATTTAATATTCAAGGACTCCATTTCCATAGGCTCAGTACCACAAGATTGGCGTAAAGCAGACGTGGTGCCTGTATTTAAAAAGGGAGCTAGATCACAACCAGGGAATTACAGACCTTTAAGCCCGACTTCAATTGTGGGGAAGCTACTAGAAGGTTTAATACGGGATAATCAGGAATACCTAATGGAAAACAAAATTATTAGTAATAGTCAGCATGGCTTTATGAAGGATAGATCATGCCAAACTAACCTTATTTGTTTTTTTTTGAGGAGGTAACAAGGAATTTAGAGCAGGGTAATGCAGTTGATGTGGTCTACTTTGATTTTGCAAAGGCTTTTGATAAAGTTCAACAAGAGGTTAGGGTACAAAATAAAGCATATTGGACGCCGTCAAAAAATATTTGCGTCTGGCTTGAAAACTGGTTGAAGGATAGACAACAGAGTTGTCCTAAATGGAACTTTTTCAGGTTGAGTGGAGTACCTCAAGGACCGGTACTGGGACCCCTGCTTTTTAACTTGTTTATTAATGACCTTGAGGTTGTCATAGAGAGCAAAGTCTCCATCTTTGATGATACTAAATTGTGTAAGGTAGTAAAAACAGAGCAGGATGTAATTTCTCTCCAGAAGGACTTGGAGAGACTGGAAACTTGGGGAGGTAAATGGCAGATGAGGGTTAATACAGATAAATATAAGGTTATGCATTTGGGAGCAAGAATAAACAGGCGACTTAAAAATGAAATGGGGATAAATTGGGGGAATCCTTGATGGAGAAGGATTTAGGAGTGCTTGTAGACAGCAGATTAGAAATGATGCCCAAAGTCATGCAGTAGATCCAAAGGCAAACAAGATCTTATCTTACATTAATCGAGCAATGGATGGAAGGGAAGAAAACATAATTATGCCCCTTTCATAATGCATTAGTAAGACTACACCTTGAATATGTACAATTTTGATCACCACTCCTTAGAAAAGACATGGAACTAGAGCGAGGGCAGAGAAGAGCCACCAAATTAATAAAGGGGATGGACCGTCTGTTATGAGAGGTTAGCTCCTTAGATTATTTTACATTAGAAAAGAGGCGTCTAAGAGGGGATATGATAACATATACAAATATATTTGGGACAGTACAAGGAGCTTTCAAAAGCACTATTCATCCCAAGGGCAGTACATCCTTTAATGTTGTAGGAAAGGAGATTTGAATAGCAACACAGGAAAGGCTTCTTTACAGTAAGGGCAGTTAAAACGTGGAATTCATTGCCCATGGAGACTGTGATGGCAGATACAATGTATTTGCTAAAAAAAAGTTGACATCTTTTTAGAAAGGAAAGGTATACATGGATATACCAAATAAGTAAACATGGGAAGGATGTTGATCCAGGGAATAATCTGATTTGCTAATTCTTTGAGTCGGGAAGGAATTTATTTTTCCCCTTATGAGATATCAATGGATGATATTTCACTGGGTTTTTTGTTGGCCTTCCTTTGGATCAATATACTATAAGTACGAATATAGGCATCTGTCGTCTAAATTTAGCATAGGTTAAACTTGATGGACGCGTGTCTTTTTTATTTTTTTTTCCCAAACTCATCTACTATGTAACTATATATAAAGGCTTAAGTCTTCATTTGCTGTGACTATCTTCACTTTAGACAGGGCACATGTAACTACTTATTTAGCCAGGTAGATTAACCCCTAAGAAGCAGAGTTTACAGGGGCAATGTAATACTGACCTACAATGAGACAAAGCAGAATTGGGTTACATAGTCTATTAGTATCTGCTTATTAACAGTGCATTGGGTCAGGGATGTCCAGGACCAATTCTGGTTCTGACAGGTGCTGATCATACACTGGCCTGTTACCTGAAGCAACTGTATCCCTAGAGCAATGCTTTTCAACGTCTGTCCCGCGGGCAAACCTCAGGGTTTCCGCAACTGCCAGTGGGGAGAGCTGGGACAACTGTCCCATGCCCAGCGGTGTGGTGGCCCCTAATGGAGCAGTGACCTGTGGCTCCCCAGGTCAGCAGCATCCACCCGATCACTGTTATCTTCCTCTTCCCTCCTGTTCAACGTGTGTGTGTGTGTGTGTGTCAAATAAAAAGATCACATGTGAGCACATTCACGTCTTAGGCAGGTCTGCAACCCTGCCTTTCACCATTATCCCCAGCATACAGTGCTTCCACTGCAGCAAGGGATTCTGGGAAATGATATGCAAATGAGCACACAGTGCCACCTTTTGCTTTAAAACCATATGACATGGTCCCCTGTAAGCTTATGCTTGCTGCATGGTCACAGCTTTGAGCACAGCCTGGGTTAAGATGCGTAGCCAGTAAACCCACCCACAGGCAGTCGTTTCAACCTTAATGGGTCTCCATCAGTGTGGGGTTGGCTATACTGGCTTTGCAAAATGAAGCTTAGGATAGGTTTCACCACACTTGTTTAAGTTGTATGTATGTAATATTAAGAAATATTATGCCAAGTTAAAGGGAATTTACCTAATATCCATGTAATGGTTCAGTTTGTGTTTCCATATGGATCGGTGGTTCTCAAACCTTTCCTTGAGGTTCTAAGCCATGCCAGGTTTTTGGGGCAACCAACAGCTTATTCATATTCCGTGTGTGTATTCAAACTTGATGTGGCCAGTCGTCTTTGATGAGAGCTTTGAGAATCACGGCTCCAGGTCATAATTTCATATCCCAGAACATTCCACAGAGAATTGTTTCTTGTATATACAGATGTGACACTTGCCCCAGATAACACACAACATATCCCAGTGTAACTCTAAATATCACAATTTCCATAGGATTCAGAGACCGTGTTGGCGCAGTCTCTCACAGTATTTACAAACATATTACGCTTGAGAGAACCGTGAAACCTGCTACATCTTAATATTGCACACATTTCAGCTACAACTGAAGTTTTTATGAAGTAGTCTGTCAAACATGAGCTGGCAGTTAATGCCAAGTGACCATGGAGCGGATTTACTCAACTTTGTTAGCGCACCTTACTAGCTGAAATAAGGTGCTTTGTCTATTTTCTGTATATAACATCATACAGTCTGTTGATTTTTTTTTTGTACTGAACGTTTACATACTTGTATTTTGGCAGCTTTTTAATAGTTGTAATACTTAACTTTGGACGTTTCACCATATTCCTATCATATGTCACCCACCAGGTGGTGCTCTTGCACAATTAATGATCAGTAATGCTTGTAAAAGCGTTTTCTTAAGGTAAAAAACCCAAAGGCGACTTTTCATTGTTCATTTTTTATAATCAAATCTATTCAATGAAAGCACTGTATTTGCGTAGCAGATGTCACTCTACAATACCTTTTTTAATTTTCCAAGCATTTATCTAAATCTAAAAGCTAGGGTCCCAAACTGTTGCAATCGCTAAAAATGAGGCTGTTTTTTATTTTTGTAATCTGATGCTCTGTTCAGGAGATATAAGCAGTTGGAATGTTAAGTGTCAGGGAGGTTAAAATGGAGCTCTCCCCAGACCCAATTAATTGTAAAGGTTACGATGGTAACGTCAAGCTAGAAAATCCTGATTTGTGAACAAGTTTACCTTTTTTTTTAAATTTATTTAAAAAGGGCAGGACCTGCTTGGCACACGATGCTATTATATGCATTATGCGGGTGGGGGGGGGATTTGCCGCTTTAAAACTCTTGTTTGCATGTACTATAGAGCAGGGGTGCACAAACTGGGGGTGTGTGTATTTTCCGGGGGGGATGGGGGGGATGGGGCGCTGCAGTTACAGAGTTTCTGCACTTTCCCCCAAGGCATTTCATTTAAATGCCGGGGGACAGCGCGAGGCCTCTGTAACTTTATCCTACCTGGATTCAGCTGGCTTGCTGGTGTCTTCGGCAACATGTTGCCATGGTAACCCGGCGACAAATGACGCTGTGACGTCGTGGTGCCATGGCAACGTGACTTCACATGACGAGCAGGGTGGGGGGAAGGGAGCACTGGGAGGAGACCAGATGGGGGGGTGCAGGAAGTTAACTTTGCGCACCCCTGCTATAGAGTATCTGTTAAGAAGCAGTCACATTTTGTAAAGCATTATTGCTATTCTTTTAAACCTTTTGGATAGTTTTGCTACATGCAAATGTTAGATATTGGGGCAGAACGTCACATTCAGACAGTTAAACACTCCTATCTGTTTTTATTTTTTGTGCCCAAATAGTAGTTACTGGATTTGTTAAAGGCTCCCCATCTATCTTGTTCCTGCCCCCTCTAGTGGGTATATACCGTATTGAACAAAAGCACAAACTAATAAACTGCAGTTTGAAAAAACTGTCTCAAATTAGTTTAGGATATCTGTTTGAAAAGACAAGAAACCGTTTCCACCCCCGTTTCATGAGGTTAAGGGGATAACTAACAGATGCAGACACTATTATTGTTTTTATTGTAATTTGTTATATTTATTCATACCAACTCCTTCAAAGCTCTTTTTGAAAGTGTGTGAGGATTCTGCTACAGCTGAAGCCAGAAGAATATAATAGAACTTCGTCTGCTCCTATGCATGTAAAACTTTTGAAACGCTGATCTTTTCAACATTCTGGTGCGGTTCTGAATCATAATAAGCTCTATAGCTGCACAGGCTGCATTTTCTTGATGCATGTCCCACAGTTTTTTTTTTTTGCCAGACTCTAGTTCCCATTAATAGCGAGAGCGCTATTTTGGTTTGTCATATTTCTCCTAATTGATTTTGACATTGGTTCCTTTTTTTCCCCCCACCAGGTGTGCGATTGTTATAATAAGTTCCCAACTCTGTTTTTCTTATGTGTTACTATATAATTACTTATTTTATTTAAGTATTTGGAACCACATGTACATACAAAGTACATCCAAATCATGTTTTTTTCCTAAATTGCTGAAAAAAATGTAGCAATTTGAAAATGTGTGTAGTATGCAGAGTTATGGTTGTTGGCCTTGTGTTGTGGTTGAGAAAAGGATATGGTCAGTGTTATTTTATGTGTATAGACTTTGCATGCCAAAATTCTCAATAGGGACTCCGAAAGCATCCGTAGTTACGGAAGTCAGACAAGAAATTGCCCGAATTGCGTAACCAGCATCTGTGTATTTCATGTACAGTATAAAGAATGTTTTCTCTCGTGTTTTTTTTTTTTTTTCTCTATTCAGTACAGACTTCAATTTTCAAAACATTGTCAGATCACCTCTTTCAGAAGCCTTTAATTGTATAATTCAATAAAGTATTCAAATTAGTCAAGGCAGTTTTGGAACATGTTTTACACATACTGTATGCATAGAATTACCATTTGCTTTTGGAAAGTTCTGGCACGTCTGTTTTAATAGCATTTATTTAACATATGAAAAAAAGGGCAGTTGCATTTTAAATTAATCCAAAAAAAAAATAATCCTTTGTTTTTATGCTTGGATTTGAATACATTTGTGATGCAAGTGCTATCTTGTGTCGGATGAGGTAAAAAGAGAGAATAGTTTCACGCCATGTGCCCTACTTTGGGGATTGCAATATTGATATGTTCGCTGCATGCCCTACAATTCATTTTCTGAGATAAGAAACCTTCTGTGATTTCTAAAAGGTCAGGTAGTAGATTGTAGGTGTCTCAGCGTGTGATAAATGTCATGGCAAACCGTATCCAACCTTACACGACTGTACATTCAAGCAACCAGTCACTTGTTACTGAACTTATCTGGTTCAACATTAATTATACCTTTTTATCTAAAACATCACATATTTTATATCACTAGAGGGATTTACCAGCTGTTCGTGTAGCCTTGAGTACGCTGATAGGCAGTGGCCTGAAGCATTGTCATTGAACTTGCAGTGCTGGAAAATGAATACTGTACATTAAGCGTTTCTTCCCCTCCGTGCTGTACTTTGCTTTTCTGATATTACTTCTATAGGCTGAAGGAGAGGCTCAATAAGTTAAGGCACTCACTTTGAAGCAGAGTGCCTTGTTTGAATCCTGGTGTTGGTTCCTTGTGACCTCGGGCAGTTCACCCCATTTCTCTGTACCGTTATTCACCAAAATTAGATTAGACATTTTACAGGGCAGGTACTCATTTTGGCTGCAAATTTGTTTTATGTACAGCAATGCGTACATGGTCAGTGCTATAGAATATATATTTTTAATAATTACAGTACTTGGACTTTTATATGGAAGGTATCGTTTAATAACTTAATTTTAATTACCATTGTCCTAGGAGATTGATGAATGGAACATTTCCCGCCTGGACACGATACTGGATGTTGTTGGGGAGGAGTGTGGGATCTCCATTGAAGGCGTCAACACTCCTTACCTCTACTTTGGTATGTGGAAAACCACATTTGCGTGGCATACAGAAGACATGGATCTCTACAGCATCAACTACCTCCACTTTGGAGAGCCCAAGTCTTGGTAAGTTACACTGTGTATACTGTAAGTATAGAGGTCCACGCATAACCTTTCCATAAATTAGGTTCTTGAAATTAAGATCCAGATATGTTTTACACAAACAAACACCCCTTTGTTGTAGACCCATATACTTGCCCCTTTGTTTTTCCCCTTAATACTGGACTGTATAGCAAACCAGGATGAATTACACTGCCCTTAGAGTTGTGGTTAAATTTGCCTTCTCCTTGAAAGTGCATTTTCCACTGCCCTGCAGTGGCTGCATGCAGCCATTTTCCTTGCAGCTGGATATTGCAAAGTTCGGTTCCCCCTGTCTGTGGGGAAACCAGGTTAAGATTACATTAGTGTCTCAGGCTTTTAAGGAACATTCCCCACCTAAGTAATCCCTCAATTACAGCATGGAAACCAGGGGTCTTCTGGAGCTATATACTGTGCAATTTCTTTTTAGCTCTTCGGTCCCGAGATTAGTTGCATATGAAGTTACCAGTATTTATTTGTTTTTGTCAGGAAGTTTAAATGGTCATCAAATAAGGAAGCCGCCAATGTTGATGTCTTCCTATTGGCCCTAGGTTTGGTGGCCATTTTGTTTCCTCTCAAGTGAGATATAAAGTATCTCGGGAACAGTTGGGACTTCAGAGTTGAAAATAGCGAGGGTCTGTTATAAAAAAAAACTCCAGTTTACCGTCCTGTATAAAACAAACAAACTCACACAAAAAAATAAGCAGCCGGGTATGTTGCTCTAAGTTGAAAGTGTACTGATATCCTCATTCATTGAGTTCTGGCATGGAACAGCCTATGACCTCACCTTATTTGAGCCATATAATACTGTTCAGGAATCATTTGGTTGAGGATATTTGTCTTATTTCCTAATTAAAAACCTATGAATTTAAGATTTAGTTTCTTAATGGGAGAAACAAGATTCCCTTCAAGCTAACATTTGTGCTGAAAAATAAGCGACATCATTACCATCTCCGTGAGAAACTCTGAGCAATAAAGGCTCTCTATTAAGCATAATAAACTTGCGTTGCATATTAAATAGCTAGTTGACCAATAAATATGTCGTCGTAGATTTGTGTGTATGTTATTGGCTGTTGTTTTGTGGTAATCAATGTGATGTAGTGCCAACAATAACCACACTATAAATAAGGATGAATTGACTGAAATAAAGTTTACTCATTCTATTGCACGTAAAAGCAACACAGAAAAGTGAGAGATTCAGTTGAGGATTGTGGGTATGCACTCAACATTACATGCTGAAAGTTTCACATGTTAAAGCATAGGCTGGAGCTGAAGATGTACAGAATAGAACATTACTGAATTGTCACCACACAGTCAGTACTGCACTGAGACAAGAGTAAAACATAATACTTGGCAGTGTCTGCTGCATTGTTCGCATCAATGAGTTAGAGCCGGTCACTTATTTCTAGGCTGCTGCCTTCACATTTACTTTGTAAAGTTTAGCTCTGCAGAGCATATTTTTGCGAACATTGCTTTGTCTTGGTTCTTTATTTTCATCAGTATTGTACAAGACAGGCATCAAATTCTCTTGATATTTCCTCACCCGAACGACACTCTACATCCACGGTGTGTTCTATCTATTGATTTCTCATCTGAAAAATTCAACTGATGTACATATGCTTGAGAAAACATTCCTGTAGGCGAGTCTTAGATTTTATTCAACTGTAAAATTATTTTGAAATAGCTCTACATAGTGCTGTGCATCCTGCCTGCTGTGGGAACACATTTTCAAGATGTGACATGTGCCGTTGGGTCTTTATATATACATATACATATATTTAGATTTATATCTTGTATCAAAACTAGGCTAAAAGCAAAAATTAGAGGGACTTGCAGGAACAAAGAGTTAAGGATGTGAACTAGGGAATCTTTTCAAAGGTTTCTGTGTTTCTCACACAAACACACATGACCATGGTTGAAAAGTGCTTGTCATGTTCCTATGCAAATTACGTTCGTGCCAAAAAACGATTGAGGACACATTACCAGATGTTACAACACTCTGTTCTATTCCAAGACGGAAATGGCATGGTAGAAAGGGGACAGATAGCTTACATCTTTGGTAGTGGAGGTATTATGGGAGAATGCGTATAGATTATTTTTTTTAGTTTAGGAATTGATGAAGCATTTATGTGTGCAGAGGATAGGTAATATAAGTTGCATATTACTCTCTCATACACCTTAAAATATTATCACATGGATGACACCCCAACCAAGAATATGAACTTTTAAAAGGCTTAAAAAATGGCAATTAAGAGGTACGTTTAGTAGATTAAAGTAAGTGTTTATCTACCCTGTTGATCAAAGATCACCGGTTCTTACTGGCTGTCCTCCAGTTGAGTTATGTGCTAGCCATCGCAGGCTCGATCACATAACTAGTGTTAAGGTCCATGTAGTCTGCCAGATATGAACGGACTTGAAACAGAGTAAAGCCTCTCCGCCATGATACTGCCACCTCCATGATTAATGGAGGGAGAGGCCCCCTGAATCCATTTCTGGTAGTCCTGCGGATTCGTCGAGTAGGGGCTCACAGAATCCTTAGTAGAAGAACCCACGGGGGCAGCACCGTGAAGTAATGCACAAGAAACAGCAAGTCATTAAGGTTGGGCTGAACCTCAGGACATAGACAGGGAAAGTTCTTGGTAGTGTGAAAATGTGGGTAATTGCAGTATGAATATTGGGCACTATTGTTAAAATAAAATATATAGCGGAGCTCATGCAGGGGACAATCGGGCAGGTGGACAGGTCTCACGCTGCCTGTGTCTGCACAGGGAGGCTGGAACCGGTGTCAGAGCGAAGGTAATAACAAGGGCCTAGTAGGTAGTGGGGAGGTGGCTCCTCAGTGGTCCATGTCCCCCCTCAGCTCAGGTGGCCGGCTGATCCCTGCCGGACACAGCATGTTTGTGCCGGGCCACTGCAGGCTCCCTCACTCCCTTTGTGTGGCTGCCGTTGGCTCCGGTTTGTGTGACTGAATGTGTGCGATGGACGCCGCGGCCTCTTCCAGTTTCCTCCCCCCTCTCCAGGTGCCCTCTCATCTTTAGACTTCCGTTGTCTGCCGACTAGGTGTGCTCTTCCCACAGCAGTCGTCCTGTGCTGCTCCTGCTGCGCTGACATGGTCCGCAGTTCTCTTCTGTTGCACGCTTTTTTCCTCCTTTACTCCGCTGCCGTGGTCCTCGTCACTTTTCTTCCACAGCGCCATTCACATCCTCTGCTGCTCCGTTTCCGTGGTCGTCCTCAGTCCTACCAAACTTGCCAGCTGGTAATTTCAACTCGCCGCGGGCGAGTGGGTTTGTCGAGCACAATTATATACCAAGTGATGACTCAAAGGTTCGTCAACATTCACGTCTTTCTGAAGCCCGCAGGCTACTCTAGGCACATCCCACGGTTGGAAGGGTCAGAGATGTCAGAAGACCGATGCTAACATGTATAGTGTGAAAAAAACAATCATGCCAGTGGTTCAACATCGAACATTTAATGGTGCCAAAGCAATATACAGTAATTCGATTTTTGGATGAGACACACTTAGAAAATTACTGACTTAACTGCGGATATTTTATTGATTTATTACTGCAGTCAAAACCCTCCCGTAAGTGTTAACGCACTGCAAACCTGCTTTAGGTGCTATTCAAATCAATGACCATTAACGCGAGATCAAAGTGCACAAACCTTACCAGATGTTAGTGAACTTTTGTATGTGATTTAAAAAAATGTATTAAACCTGGGATCTTGACACAGTTTTGGCTAAGACAAATGTTTTAGTATTTCTATTTTTTAAGTAAATGTAAATGTTTTTGTGATCTAAAAAACAACTATTTTTATATTACTTCATGGAAAACATTAGTTTCTGTAAATTATGAACATAATACACATCTTATGCGTCAAGAATGGATAAAATATGTAAAAGAAACAAAAAACACATCAGGAAAGGTGTAAAAAGATGACAAACCGCATTCATCTGAATTTGCCAATCCCAACAAAAGGGTATTACTTGACATAATGCAGTGTTAACTTGTCTGTTTTTATCAGGTCTATTTGATAAATATTTATGAAGAAATGCACACTATAATTCTGTTCAAAGCACATGTCGGTATGACAGTCAAACTTTGAATATATGCTACAACACATACAGTAGGTATCATTTTGTTTGTCTTACAAACAGACATGATATTGTTTCAGTAAATTGATGAAACTGCTTGCCTTGTGTGCAACAAATTTAAAGGAGATTTCATTCCATAAGGTCCACAGTTTTTATTCTAAGGAAAGGATTACAATCTAAATTATTTAATTCTGAACTATTTAACTACTGCTTGCATGTCATCTCTGCATTATAACTATTGAATATTATATATTGTGTAAAAGCGTGAATAAATTATACAATCTGATGGTTAATTTTCACAGAATAACAAGCAAGTTTATTTGTGTAACAGGTGCACACAGGATTGGCTTATAATCACAGCTCTCTGATAGGTAATACGGTATGAGATACATTTATACCCTAAAAACTAAAGCTCACGTCCCTTTCTGGGATGGCTTGTGCGTCATACAAATAACATATATGCATAATAAAAAACAAAATGAATGTGTATGTCAGCCAAAAAAAATCATTATACCATATCAGTAATCTTTCCTCTACATACTGTATCTGGGGTTCCATGTTTATACATTCTTTCAGGGGGTGAATCATGAGAATTGATGTTTTATCTGTCCTCTCAACTGACAATAGTAGTTACAGTGTGAGAAGCTGTGCTTATCTCAGACTTCGGCTAATTCTACCAAGGTCCCTCATTATTGTCTGCACTTTTTATCATACTCCCTTTGAGCTCCCATCACTCCCATCATTTGCAGCTTGTTACATTTTAAGGATTGGAGGGTGGCAACCTCCTTCCTAATTGAAGCTTGCTCACTCCATAGCATCTCCCACTCTCAGGGGAACTTGCTTGCAGTATGATTGTGACAAATCTAATACAGTGTGCTTTTCCTGGTAATGTACAGGTTAATAAAAGCTTCAATCAGACTTAGAACTATGCAACTAATATTGACAGATTTATTATAAATCATTCTTCCTGGTATTGCACAGGTTATTAAGAATTTATATTAGTGTTAGGGACCCTTGAGAATGTGGTCTGCCGTGCAGTGGCTCAGGGGCGTACAACAATTTGGCCAAAATGTTAAACTAAAAGACCATTTTATTTAATAGATATTTATACATACAGCTAAACCCCGTTATAACGCGCCTCGTTATACCGCGATTCGGTTATAACGCGGTTATAACGCGGTTTTCCCGTGGCTCCCGTTTAAAAAAAAAAAAAAAAAAAATTTTTTTTTTTACATTTTTTTTTTGCACACTGCACACACTGCACACAATCACTGCACACACACTGCTCATTGCTTACACTGCCACACTGCACACACACTGCACACTGCACACACACTGCTCATTGCTCACACTGACACACTGCACACACACTGCACACTGCACACACACTGCTCACACTGCACACACACTGACACACTGACACACTGCACACACACTGCACACACACTGCACACTGCACACACACTGCACATTGCTCACACTGACACACTGCACACACTGCACACACACTGCACACTGCACACACACTGCTCATTGCTCACACTGCACACACTGACACACTGCACACACACTGCACACACACTGCACACACACTGCACACTGCTCATTGCTCACACTGCACACACTGACACACTGACACACTGCACACACACTGCACACTGCACACACACTGCTCATTGCTCACACTGCACACACACTGCACACACACTGCACACACACTGCTCATTGCACACACTGCACACACACTGCACACACACTGCACACACACTGCACACACACTGCACACACACTGCACACACACTGCACACACACTGCACACACACTGCACACACACTGCACACACACTGCACACACACTGCTCATTGCTCACACTGCACACACTGACACACTGACACACTGCACACACACTGCTCATTGGACACACTGCACACACACTGCACACTGCACACACACTGCTCATTGGACACACTGCACACACACTGCACACTGCACACACACTGCTCATTGGACACACTGCACACACACTGCTCATTGCTCACACTGCACACACTGCACACACACTGCACACACACTGCACACAATTATTATATAGAAATAAACAGACAACTGCACTTTAACAGATGTACAGTATTTTGCCTGTACAACGTCTTGTGACTTTTGTTTCACAAAGTTAAGGGGGTGGGAAGTCATTGTGCTGTGGGGGTTGGGGGGGTGGCGGGGCCCTGCGCTGCGGCTACGGCGGGCCCTGTACTGCGGCGGGGGGGGGGGGGGGGTTAGCGGTCTGTGTGTGTGAGTGCCTGTCTGTGTGTGTGTGTGTGTGTGAGTGCGTGAGTGCCTGCATGTGTGTGCGCGCGTGTGTGTGTATGAGTGCGTGAGTGCCTGTGTGTGTGTGTGTGTGTGTGTGTGTGTGTGTGTGTGTGTGTGTGTGTGTGTGTGTGTGTGTGTGTGTGTGTGTATGTATGAGTGCTCCAGCCCGAGTCCGTGGAGGGAGGGGGGGGGGAGAGTAGCGGGTCCCTCCTGCAGCCAGTGGAGGGAGTGGGGGGAGAGTAGCAGCTCCCTCCTGCAGTCCGGGGAGGGGGGGGAGAGTAGCAGCTCCCTCCTGCAGCCCGTGTAGGGAGGGGGGGGGGAGAGTAGCATCTCCCTCCTGCAGTCCGTGGAGGGAGGGGGGGGAGAGTAGCGGGTCCCTCCGCTCAAGCCACGCCCCCCCCTCCCTGTCAAACCTCCCACCTCCCGCTCCGGCTCTTACACTTACTTACACACACACTCAGACACTTACACACACTCACAGACACTTACACATACGCGAGGGCCCTGTGCTGCGGCGGGGGGGGGGGGGGTTAGCGGTCTTCCGGAGACTGCTTACCTGTCTCCAAAGCAGGCACCCCTCACGTTCGCCGTGCGCGGGGTCATTTTACACCAGTTAAAGTTGCACAAACATAACATTAAAGTTTGTTAAAACTATTAAAAATTGAATAAAAATTAACACAAATGAAGTGATCACATATACTGTACCCTGTATAATAAAAAAAAAATACTGTACTGTATAATCAAACATTGTACATTAATAAAGTGACACGTACACACACCTCTGACCCCTCAGCCATTTTAATCATACAACACACTGTGCTGTCTGAGAGCTGGTAAAATACATACTGTACTCAGGTACTGTACTTAAGCCCTCCAGATCAGTTGTTAAAAGCCTCAGGTTTTCAACACTAAGAAAAAAGTGAAGACCCCAGGCAGGAAGAAATGGCGGAAACTTCAACCAAACGTAAGAGGTTTACCGTCAAAGAAAAAATTGCTGCGCTTGACAGAATAAAATCTGGAGTCACGCAAACCAAGGTGGCTAGAGACCTAGGACTGAATGAGTCTACAGTTCGCGGATGGAAAAAGGAGGAGGAGAAACTTCGTGATGCAGTAAAATCCATGGAAACAGACGATGGACTGAAGCGTAATCGTTTGCATGAACCTAAAGACAGCCAGTTGGATAAAGCTGTTTTTCAGTGGTTTGTCCAAGAAAGATCCGAAGGCATACCTCTGTCTGGACCCCATCTGCAAACGCAAGCCAAAAAGTTTCACAGCCAACTTCACGGCAATGCTTCAACCTCCTTCGCGGCAAGTAGTGGATGGCTAGATCGCTTTAAAAGGCGACATGGAATAACTAAAACCGCTATATCAGGAGAGATACGGTCAGCTGACGATGAAGCTGCATGCTCGTACCCTGCCCAACTTCAAGAGATAATTGAAGATGGTGGCTATACCGCAGAACAGGTTTATAACTGCGATGAGACCGGACTGTGTTTCAAAATGCTACCGAATACCACTCTGGCCTGTAAGAATGACGAACAGCGTAAACAAGGCTTTAAACAAATGAAAGACAGAGTGACTGTACTTTTTTGTGTGAACCAATCTGGAAATCACAAACTGAAGCCACTTTGTATTGGCAAGTTTAAGTCGCCGCGGTGCTTCCACCATGTGAACATGGGTACTATGCCTTTTGCGTATGACTTTAGCAGAAATGCCTGGATGACTGCCAGTATTTTCGAAAGGTGGTTTCATCAACAGTTTGTACCAGAGGTCCGTAAATACTTACGTCAACAAAGCCTGGATACAAAAGCGTTGTTGTTACTTGACAACTGCCCTGCACATCCCCCGGCCGATAGCCTAATAAGCCGAGATGGAAAAATAAGGGTCAGCTACTTGCCCAAGAACACGACATCCAAAATACAGCCGCTTGATCAAGGCATTATTGCAACCTTTAAGATGAACTTTCGGAAAACAATGATACATCGAATAATCACAAGTGAAGATTCTGTTATATCATTTTTAAAGAAAATGAATCTAAAAGAAGTTTTTTATATTGGTGGCGAAGCTTGGGAAGCGGTCACACAAATGTGCATTGCGAAATGTTGGCGAAACATAACAGGTGCACGTCCTGTGCCGGCTGACGCCGAACTCGCCAGTGACAGTGAGGACGATGCTGATTTTGAGGGGTTTACGGAGGAAGAAGTCGCCGCCGCAAATCAGTTACTTACAAACTATGTGAACGAAGGCCTCACAGAGCAGGAAATTGCCAATGCCGAACGAGTCATGGAACCGTTCATTGATACGGAAAGTGGGGCTACAATTGACTCTTGGGTCGATGGGGACAGCAGCTGTCCTACTCATGAACATATGGCGGACTCGGAAATCATACAAAGCCTTACAAGTGAAAATACTGATCTGGATATTACAGAAGACGATGAGGATGAGGAACCAGAACCGCCACCAAAGATCACTGAGGCGCTGGTGGGATTACAAACAGGACTTCAATTTCTAGAGTCAGAAAACGTCAATTATATAACAATCCTACAATTAAAAAGAATCATTGAAATCGTGAAAAAAAAGAAAAGAGAAGCACTGAAACAGACAACACTTGATAGGTTTTTTCAAGTGTAATCTCCAGCTGGTTTTATTACAGTATGTTCAGTTCAGAATGTTTTGTTTTGTACAGTTGTTACATGAGCACAGAGTGCATTACACGGTTTTCAGTATGTGCTGTATTTACAGTGCATACTACAGTGTACAGTACAGTCCTGTATGTGTTTTGTGTGTGTTCAGTACTTTATTTACAGTACAGTATTTATGAGAAATGAACAACACGACAATTGGTGTTTTAAATACAGTACTTTATTGTTCAATGCATCAATAAATGTGTTAATACTGTACGATTGTGCATTTTCTGTATTTTTCATTCTACTGTTGATGTTTTAAACACACACTTACGCACACTCACGCACACTCACTCACACTCACACACACACACTTACATACACTCACACACACTCACACACACTTACACACACTTACACACACTCACACACTTACAGACACTTACAGACACTCACACACACTCACAGACACTCACACACACTCACACACACTTACAGACACTCACACACACTCACACACACTCACAGACACTCACACACACTTACAGATACTCACAGACACTCACACACACTTACGCACACTCACGCACACTCACACACACTCACACACACTCACACACACTCACACACACCCACGCACACTTACACACACTCACAGACACTCACACACACTCACACACACTTACACACACTCACACACACTCACACACACTCACACACACTTACACACACTTAGACACTCACAGACACTTACAGACACTCACACACACTCACAGACACTTACAGACACTTACAGACACTCACACACACTCACACACACTTACACACACTCACACACACTTACACACACTCACACACACTTACAGACACTCACACACACTCACACACACTTACACACACTCACACACACTCACACACACTCACACACACTTACACACACTTAGACACTCACAGACACTTACAGACACTCACACACACTCACAGACACTTACAGACACTTACAGACACTCACACACACTCACACACACTTACACACACTCACAGACACTTACACACACTCACACCCACATACACACACCCATATACACACACACACACTTTCTCTCCCATAAATACATACACACACACACTCTCTCACTCTACACAGTCGGGGGGTGGGGTCGGAGCAGAGGAAAGGCCGCGACCAGCACCACCACCCGCTCCCCCCCCTCCTCCCGCGCAGGCAGCGGGAGCACCGGGACAGCGGTGGGGAGAAGAAACCCCCCGCTACCACCTCCATGCAGGCAGCGGGATCTGAGGTAAGCGGCGACCTGAGGGACATCCCCGCTCCCATCTCCTGCCCCGCGGCCTGTCCCTCGGTGACAGGGGGAAGCGGGGACAGGAGGGACATCCCCGCTCCCATCTCCTGCCCCGCGGCCTGTCCCGCGGTGACAGGGGGAAGCGGGGACAGGAGGGACATCCCCGCTCCCATCTCCTGCCCCGCGGCCTGTCCCGCGGTGACAGGGGGAAGCGGGGACAGGAGGGACATCCCCGCTCCCATCTCCTGCCCCGCGGCCTGTCCCGCGGTGACAAAGGGAAGCGGGGACAGGAGGGACATCCCCGCTCCCATCTCCTGCCCCGCGGGCTGTCCCGCGGTGACAGGGGGAAGCGGGGAGCGGAGGGACATGCCCGCTCCCATCTCCTGTCCCGCGGGATGAATATGCGCTAAAGCGCGGCGGCCATTTTTTTTCCGCGACCCCGTTAGTAACGCGGTGGTCTCGGGGTGGACCCCGAGACCCGCGTTATAACGGGGTTTAGCTGTATATATTTAGGCACTGTACCGTGTATGAGTTTCACTGGATGTGCACTGAGCTCTGTCTGTGTTTTATGTTCTGTCTCCGGTTTTAAATACATTTTAAGGATCCAGAGAATCTGCTGGGAGCGCAACATTCCAGTCTCTGCTTCACAC
This sequence comes from Ascaphus truei, assembly GCF_040206685.1. Classification (NCBI taxonomy): domain Eukaryota; kingdom Metazoa; phylum Chordata; class Amphibia; order Anura; family Ascaphidae; genus Ascaphus; species Ascaphus truei. Next base: position 158,681,367 of record NC_134483.1, on the reverse strand, counting down.
GTTCACACATACAAGCTTGCTTCACAGAAAACAGCACATTACAAAATGGGCGACAAAGGGCACATAACAAAATGAATGAAGACAAGAATTAGAGCAAACAAGACAAAATGGCTGACAAGGATAATCTGCCAAAATGGCTGCTGAGATCTGTGCTGTTGCCTTCAGACCCCTCTTTAATGTCATTGTCTCAACTTTCTCAGTCCCTCCTCTTATTCGTAAAACATTGCTTTTGAGAATTATTGGTATGATAGTCCAGACGCATTGTATTTTGGGGTGCTCCATCATCTGATAATGCTCATTTGTATAACTCAGAGGAAGTGTAGGGGATCGGGGGACGCGCTCCTTACGGCGGGTCCCCGCTGCTTCGGCTCCCTGCATCATCGCACACGCCGTGTGCCCTCCCCGCAGGCTCCTTACCTGCTCCGGTCGGGCGCCGCTCCTCTCCCCTGCAGTACACGCCGTCCCCACCCGCATGCTTACGGGGCGCGCGTGGGAGCCTTACAGGGCGCGCACGCACCCAATCCTCTTGTCCGGCCTCCCACACGCCTGGCTCCGCCTCTCACCTGCCGCAGGACACAGGGCAATCTCCACCACTCATCTGGCTGGCTCCCCCTCTAGGCACCGGAGCCTATCCCTGGGCCTGCTCGGGCACCCCCCCGCTCCACCTCTTCCTCCTATTGGTCCACCCCGGTATATTACCCCAGTCTGCCATCTCCTTCCTCGCTCTGCATAGTTTCTTGTGCTGTTCTAAGCGAGTTCCCCATTGTATACTTTGTTTATGTTGGTGTACTGGTATTGTATATTCTTGTTTACTGTTGCTTGGATTCCATCTCTCCGTATTCGCAATTATGTCATCACACCATCATTACGATGCGTGGAGACAAGTCCTGCGGTGAGGAGGTAATGTTTTAAAAAAAAATTATGAGATGAACAAGCAGTGTCTCTAATCAACAGTGTCATTTGAGTAAACTGAATCAAAGGTAGCAGATAGTGGTGGTGGCAAGTCAAGGGAAAGTATGACCGTACATATAGGGATCAGGGGTTATACACAAGTGCTCTCCAGGCCAACCTCTAACACGAAAATTTATAAAAATATTATATTATGAGCTGAACCACTAGCTTGGTTTAGGGAATGAAGCCTTAAACGTACATATCTAACCTGCTGCATGTAGATATTGCATCACATGCTTGTTCATGCTTTTCATTCCCTCCTTGTCCCTTCCTGTGTCTCCCATTCTCACTCACATTGATCATGTCTCTCTGGTTTCTATTAATACATTAAGTACTTTTATCCCTAACCACCAGCTCACAGGCCTTATGTCAGAATACATACTGTGTAAGAATTGCCATTATATTACTGGCAAACATGAATGCACTTTGTAGAATAAGCACAGGTAGAATATAGGAGGGATATAGTGAATAAGTTAGTTTAATAAAAATATACAACTTTTAACATCTGTGCACAGGGCTCACAAAAGCTTCTGTGTGGTAGAGAAGGGTGTCTCTTCTCGCATGTTTTGGGACATGTTTAGTGGATTGTGTCTCGTTTGCAGACTCGCACACAAGGGTTCGTTGATAATGAGAAGTTTGTTACATAGTATGATCATACACATTCAAAAGTGTTTAACAGTGGAGAGCAATCTTTTTTTTTTTTTTTTTTTGTTGTTTCCCCTGTGCCCCCAGCCGGCTGTTCCCCTCTCTGCGCGCCCCGCCTCTTACCTTGCCTCCGGCATCAATACGTCACATTGCCATGGCAACGTGATGTCACATGACCTCGCGGCGTCATTTGACGATGCGTCTACAGAAGCAAGGTAAGTGCAGTTTAGAGGCCTTCGCCGCTTCCCTGGCACTTAATTTAAGTGCCTTCGGGAAGCGTGTGGGGCCCCTGTAAACCCCCCGCCCCCACAGCGAATCAGGGAACGCGACCCCCCAGTTTGAGCACCACTGGTCTATTAGACTCTCTGCCAAGGGTGTCCATGCAGGCTTTATATACATTTTTGATTCCTTTGTTCAAAATAGGTTACCAGGCAGATTATACTAACCACTCTTTAATTCTTAAACCAATCATCTTACAGATCATTAAAACCTGGTTAAAACTAGATTAACATAAGACAAGGGTGCCCAATGCTACATCCAATTGACAAAACATATATGGTAATAAGTATAACGTTTAAATACTTCAATAATAATAATAATAACTTGGTTATTTAGTTAAACCCTTTGGCCAAAGCGTCATAAACCTGCATACCAAACATCAAGGTATAACCAAAAATGCAGGTCCTTCACTACACTATGAACCCTTCCTTTTACCTCTGTATGAGGGGAAAGAACCATAGTAGATTGTTCTTTGCAGCAAAGTGAAAAGACCTCCCAAGTTAAAAAGGTGAGGAGTGAGCTCTAGGGGGGAGGTGCCACCTACCTCCATACAACTGTTACCAGTCAGAAATTGATTAACATACATTCCCAGCTAGCTCAAACTCCCACACCCACTACATCATGCATATATATTTGTCAGAGTGCTACTGGGCGTATATGTATGCTGGGCAAATGTATACAACAAAAGACAGGGGTGCCCAATGCTACATCCAATTGACAAAACATATATGGAAATAAGTATAAAGTTTAAATACTTAAATAATAACTAGATTAAAACACTTCTCTATAGAAACCAGGTACAACCTTACACCAGGAATGTGGGCATAAACTACAGACAGTTGTAAATCTACTGTGAGCGAAACTCTCATTCACACCACACACACATCTTACACACAAATGGATACTTGCAGAACAGACAAAATGGAAACAGAACATTGCCTTCAATCCTTCTCCAGGGACCCCCCTCCCCCCCAGTACATTTCAGTAATATATTCATTTCAACAGTATAGTGAGTTCAGCAATATTACTTCATCGTGTCACTTTTCCTAATTGTGTGAATAACTTGACTGTGAAAATTCCTTCCGTGGAAATCTTCCAATCCACACTGTAATGTCCATCAGACAGACTGATGTTTCTAAATGTTCCACGTTTTAATGTCTAATGTGGAGCCTAACCTTCTGTTTAAATGGAAACATTACTAATACTGGAAGGTAGGGCCTAATGTTGTCTGGAAGTGGAATAGAGCAGACTTGATGTAGTAAGATTTTACGTCCATGTACATTGCTCGTTGACTTGTCGAATGACTGCAGAGGTTATTAATTGTGACACCCAAAGTAATATACAGAGTGAATAACGAGGAAAGAATGCTGATCGTATGCTCTCTTCACATGATCTCATCAGCACTTTGAGAAACCTGTAGCACTCCTGGGTCCATTTTAAAGCTGGGATGAATGAATTATGAACTGTTTCTCGACATTAAAAGCTGTCGTAGTCCCAGAGATTAATGTTTTGCTTTATTTCAGTAGTCAGAAATAGTATGTTATCTTCTCATGTAGTGTATTGTTTTTGAATGGTGTAATTTAGTCCGGATTAATGCCACAAAAATGTACCTGGTGATGGAGAAGTTGGTCAACCTTTTAAATGATAAAGTTCTTTGAAGTGCCCCTTTTAACTGTTTTAATTTGTATATACTTTTAGGTTATGGTTTGTCACCACTCATTTTTTGGCCAACTGAAATATATTAACACAATTGAAATAAAACAAGAATACATTTTTTTTGTTGTGTTGTCAATACTTGGGCTCTGTCATTTGGGCCCTAAGAACCCTGAAAGGAGAGTTAGATTGCTCTTAAAGAGGCTAACACACAAAACGTAACTATTCGTTAAACAATCTTAAAATCTGTACAAAGTCTGTCAGATATACCGTAGGAGAGCCGCTGTGTCTGATTAAAGGGCTGGGTGTATAACCCTCTTTATCTCACGTAGAAGAAACCTATGCGGCTTTGAGAGCTTTGTACACCCAATTACACGGTATCGGACATTTTGGTGGCGGCCGTTTCCCCACCAGTAAATGGGTGCCGCTTTGCCATTACTCGTCCCACTGCCACTGCTGGCCACTTTCTTGGTAAGGGTAAGTGCTTAAACCCCCTACCCTAACACCCCTTGCCCTAAAACCTCCTCTAATGGCTAAAACCCTTAAATTAACCCCCTACCCATAACATTAATAAAACTTACCTTCGAAGGGGCCGGCGGCGTGGGATTTCAGTGACCAAACGGCTGCGGCAGATGGTCTGTCCGCAGCTTAACAGCCACAACCAAATATCACATTCCGCAATTAAATCTGTGAACACTTCTCCGGTTAATCCGGTAAAATTATGTGGGGGGCAGGAGGGGAAAGGGAACAAGTGCTCTTGCTACAGTCAAAATGGTAGATATGGTGTTAGGAGCGAATTGCATAGAAAACAATATCTTGTAAAGAACAAGCAGAGAAGAGCCCCTATACTCAGCACTCAATATCAAGGTAAGTGAATTAATTCAAATGTAACTTTTAATAGTTTATGATAATAAAATAATGTTGGACAAAGACAAGACATAAGTAATAACATCAAGACACAAAATATAGTTGTAATCCTGATATAAATTCAGGGGATAGTGGTGGTGACTCCTGACTAATAATATAATAGACCCAGGTCAGTCACTAATGAACGGGTAATAAGTCACAAAATGTTCTCTGCTCCATATATATCGGGAGCTAAATCAGAAGAACTCAAAACCCTCGTTGAGGAGAGAATTAGCAGCTAAAGTATTAAAAAATATGCAAAGATAAGAGCACATATGGAGACTTATATTTTCGTTTCCCACTAGTTAATTAATTAGGGTCAACGTTCCAACATCCAAATAGTAATTCAGTCACATGTTTGCAAACATAATAGTGGCGCAGTATCAATTGTTAAACTGTATTTACTGCTGCAAAGTTGTGACTAGGGGAGAAAGGGGACGCACAGAGAGCCTCTGTAATCAGTAGTGTGCAGAGTGTTCAGCACATACTATATTAGACTTCCCTTAATCTTATGAGGGTAGTTAAAACTGGCTCCCTTGAGAGTTAGCAGGACAAAATAGTAACCGACATTGATAGGGGAGTGTAGCAATCTATATGACCTCAATAGATATCGAGACAGTTACAGCACAGCTTGTAAGCTATTTGGTGGACCCGTTATAAGGGTATTGTATGTCTACGGTAGTTATATTATACAAATATATGTAGTCGGTGCCTGTCAATTGGATATCACAGTGAAAAATGTAAAAAGAGGACACCACTTATTAGTGATGGTACTCAATTGAGGATAATGCAGGCTGGGATCGCGACAGCATAGTATAATATTGTGGTAGTAGAGCTATGAGGCGTTCAGCTTACTGATCCGGTTTGCAACCCGAATATCTTAAACTGAACATAGTTTTTACCGCTCTCTAACTGAAGTGCCATGGTAATAGCTATATAACTCAGGACTGAAGTCTAATATAGTATGTGCTGAACACTCTGCACACTGCTGATTACAGAGGCTCTCTGTGCGCCCCCTTTCTCCTCTAGTCACAACTTTGCAGCAGTAAATACAGTTTATTTATTTATTTTATTTATAAAATATTTTACCAAGAAGTAATACATTGAGAGTTACCTCTCGTTTTCAAGTATGTCCTGGGTACAGAGTTAAGACAAATAATACATGGTTACAAATACAGTTACATAAATGAACAGGGTATACATTATATACAATACATTGCATGCACAGTTAAAAAAAATATATTTTATAGGCGAATGAAAAAGTTACAGACCAGATTAAAATGCGAAACAGCCTTAGATTTGAAAGAACTTAAACTGGTGGTGGATGTGAGAGTCTCTGGTAGGTTGTTCCAGTTTTGGGGTGCACGGTAAGAGGAGGTGGAGCGGCCGGATTCTTTGTTGAGCCTTGGGACCATGAACAGTCTTTTGGAGTCAGATCTCAGGTGATAGGTGCTGCATGTGGTAGGGGTGAGGAGCATGTTCAGATAGCTGGGTAGCTTGCCCATAAAGAATTTAAAGGCAAGACAGGAAAGGTGAACTTTGCGCCTAGACTCTCTTGTGATGACCAATCTAATTCTTTGAGCATTTCGCAGTGATGTGCGTTATAATTGCATTGGAGAACAAAACGACAAATTGAATTGTAGAGGGTGTCAAGTTTGCTAAGGTGGGTTTGAGGTGCCGAGCAATATACTATTTCTCCATAGTCAATAATTGGCATTAGCATCTGCTGTGCGATACGCTTTCTGGCCAGGAGGCGTAGGGAGGATTTGCTCCTGTAAAGTACCCCTAGTTTGGCATAGGTCTTGGTTGTCAGGGTATCAATGTGCATCCCGAATGTTAAGTGGGAGTCAAACCATAAGCCCAGGTATTTAAAACTAGTGACAGGGGTTAGGGTGGTGTTAGCGTTGGTTCTAATCAGGAGCTCAGTCGCTGGAAGCTTTTAAAATTTAATCTTGGTCCCAAATACCATTGTTACAGTCTTGTCAGTGTTTAAAAACAGTTTGTTTTGGGAAATCCAGTTTTCGAGTCTCAAAAAGTCAGACTGAAGTATGTGTTGAAGGTCAGAGAGGCTATGGCTGTGTGCATATAGGATTGTGTCATCTGCAATTAACAATTGATGCTGCGCGACTATTATGTTTGCAAACGTGTCACTGAATTACTATTTGGACGTCGGAACGCTGACCCCAATTAATTAACTAGTGGGAAACGAAAATATACGTCTCCTTAAGTGCTCTTATCTTTGCATATGTTTTAATAGTTTAGCTGCTAATTCTCTCCTCAAGGAGGGTTTTGAGTTCTCCTGATTTTAGCTCCCGATATATATGGAGCAGAGAATATTTTGTGATTTATTTACCCGTTCATTAGGGACTGGCCTGGGTCTATATATTATACCTCTATAGCCAGGAGTCACCACCCCTATCCCCTGAATTTATTTCAGGATTTCAATGAGATTACTACACCTATATTTTGTGTCTTGATGTTATTACTTATGTTTTGTTTTTGTCCAACATTATTTTATTATCAACTATTAAAAGTTACATTTTAATTAATTCACTCACCTTGATATTGAGTGCTGAGTATAGGGGCTCTTCTCTGCTTGTTCTTTACATTGTTTTCTAATCCGATAAAAAGTATCATTTACAAATAATTTTATAATCAAAGAAGACATTTACTTGTGTATGGTCTGTCTAAAAATAAAATAAGTATTTGCACAAACTTGTTATGGCTGTAAACCACTTTGCATTCCCACAGCCATGGCATGAGAAAAGACATTAATCATAAAACGTTATTTCAATAAACAGAAGATTTATGTAGTTAAAGAATTGTAATGTAGGCTGTAGTGCGTCTCATTTTTTAATGTACATTATAATTATGTTTTCAATTTTTTATAGTGCTCATTTGACAGATTTTGAACAAATTATTATTTTTTTTTTAATATCGAGCTGTTTGTACTGTAGTTGGCACAAACTTTCTTGGCCTTTGTTTTAGCAACATTGAACATTAGTCAAAAAGTATGTTGTATAGACAGCACTACCTTACGTAACGCTATGATACAGATATATGTACGTTGTGGGTGCACGGGAACAATGAAGAAACCCCTGATCTCTAAGTAAACTAAAGAACACACACTTAATATTATCTCTCAGCTTTATTAGGCCTCTTTTTGCTTTGGAGTACTGGGAACACCTGGTGTGTTCATTAGTGGGGGGCCAACTCCAGTGCTCAAGGGCCACCAACAGGTCGGGTATATTCCTGCTTCAGCACAGGTGGCTCAATCTTTCAATGACTGAGCCACTGATTGAACTACCTGTGCTGATGCAGAAATAATCTTAAAACCTGGCCTGGTGGTGGCCCTTGAGGACTGGAGTTGGCCGCCCCTTTACTACATCATAGCGACTTATATATTTCATGTGCATTGGAGCCACAGTGCTTAGCTGTGGACATTTTATTGATGAATGGTACTATGTTTTACTGTTACTCTGTATTATGGATCATAAAAATGTTTTAAATTTTTTTTAATCGTGTTTTTTTGTTTTTAACTAAGGTATGCAATACCCCCAGAGCATGGGAAAAGATTGGAACGACTTGCTCAAGGTAAAAATATTTTCACTTCTTTCCTTTTTATGCTTTTGTTTTCAGAAAAACTCTGAAATTGTGCTTTGGACAACTGAAATTGGTTAGGATATATTCAGTAACTTTATTAGACTGTCGTGTAAGACTTGACGGCCTTTTCAGCTCTGACGATCCCATTTCCCGATGAAGTTGTGTTCTTGCCACGGATGTAAATAGACCGAATTTGCGGTGACATTGCAGCTTCCTATTGGCTTTCAAGAATTGGCACCCATTTTAATTCCAGTACAGGGAGTTCTAAATCCAGAACATTCACCAGTATCATCTTGAATTGGTGTTCCTGGTTATAAATATACCGCAGTTTAGATAAAGAGAACCAACAGTTCGAAGCCCTGTTAATAAGCAAAAAAAACGAGCAGCTGAGATTGCTATACAAAATACCAAACCCAGCCTCAAGCAAAAAATTATTTTGTTGTAAATTTTGGCTGAAGTTGGATACTTACTTAATGGACTTGCCAGTGTACTTCATATTTGTATTTCGTACATGAGGTTTCCAGACCTCAGAAGTCTAATCTTACAATTGCTCTGAAAGCTTGTGTACGAAGTATTAAATTCCACAAGTTTTCTTATAGAAAATACAATTATTATTAAAACCTACATTCCTAGAGACACAATTTGACCGTGTGAGTGTTGGGCAGTTATACAAATGTATTTACTCTACAATATATACAGTTTTGTACAGATATGTTGAAGTGCTAATGTATATGTAAAATAAATCTTATGGGATTAATTCAACAAGTCTGCAGGGCCTTCTGAGAAATTGAGTCCCACTGGAACTGTTTGTCATTTTATATGTATTATGATTTGAAAACTATTGCTGTTATGTTTTAAGGGAAATAGCTGTGTTTTTCCTCCAGGTTAGGGCACACATCTGGCTTCAAAGAGACCAGTGTTACTCAATTCAAAAATCGCAGTATATAGTCGCAAGGCCTGTGCTTTTCATCATTATGCCAATTCTGAAAGTCGCCTTATAGGCTTATGTTATTCTTAAAGTAAATGTGCGTACAGGAAAACATGATGGACACAGTTATTTTTATTTTCTTTCAATGCTTGCTGAATCTGCCTGTTGGGGAGGGGGGGGGGGGGGGGGTGTGAGGAAACCTATACCAGTGTCTGCTAAAGGCATCTCTATAGATTAATGATTATGGTCACTGGTATGTATTCGTTGCTTAGGTTTCATTAGTAAAATACAGTACCTTAGGTTTTCCAGGTTTCATAACATGGCAAATAACTATGTAATATTTTACACAGGTATAGCCCTTCTTTCCCTCAGACTATAAGGTCTGTCGCTGTCCTATGGATCTATGTAGAAAAAACAGCAAAAGGAAAGCAAAGTGTGATTGGTTGCAATGTCAGTGTATGGTATGTACCTGAAGCCCCACAAATGAGGTGGAGTGGGGTGATTTAGTAGAGCGATTAACCCTAATGCTAGAAGCGGTGAATATACCACAGGTGCATGTGGTATATCCATCGTAGCAGTAAACACTAGATTAACAGCAGGTTGCACAGCTAATTAATAATAACTGTTAGATGTAGTCAAAAGGCAATGATTGAGTTCAGAAATTCAGCAAGTGAATTAAGTAGCACCTTTTCAAAAGACTGAGTCGGTTGATTGTAAATTGCTGCCTCTGTGTAGGATAACCAGTCCTCTGCAGAGAACCTCAAAAGTAGAAGAAAAAGAAATGAGGGCGCAGAAAGTAAGGAGAACACAACCTTTATAGCATAAAAATAAAAGCAACAATAGTAACATGCACTGAGCTACACAGATGTATAAAATCAGTGTTGCCGTAAATGAATAATGAGACAGGGTAATTGCCTGTGATAGCTGAGATAGCTCTGCTGGGATCACGTAACGAAGCCTCTTCACTGTGTCCTGACCATCCTTGATGCCGTCTGAGACCGCTATGGGAGGGAGAGCCGATGTTGCCACGGTGTTGAGCCTCGCGTCGGAGCGCTGGCCCTCTGGGTGGTAGCCTCAGGGGGTTCCTTCTGGTAGAGCTTGTGGTGGCTGGTGTTTCCCTCTTCGTCTAGAGCTCCTGGAAGTGACGTCAGGGGCTGCTGGTCCGGCCGTGACAGCTTCCTGTTCTCAGTAAAGGGAAATCCAGGGTCTGCAGTAGCTGGTCTCTGTTTGCTGACAGAGCTCCGTGTGCTCACGGGAGGTCTCTGAGCAGCGTTGGAGTACACAGCCTGGCAGCGGATACTTGCTAGTGCTGGCTGAACACTCCACGTTCCCACGGTATATGTGTTAGTGTGCGGTACACGTGGCGTAGGGCCAGAGCAACTGGACACAACACAACCGTAGTGAATTATAACGATTATCTATATCCATCCTGACTCTGTGATCCATAACTGCAGGATCACCTCATACACTATTACACATCTAAATGGTACAGTAACAATGATTGCGAGTAAATTGTAGTGTCTAGCATGGTCAGGCCTCGCAGTCCTGGGGGTACTGGCGTACATGTTAGGGGTGCCGGCACACCTGTTGGAGCTCATTAGTGTGTATCTTGCAGGCCTGTGCTTCACAAAGGAACTTCAATACCAGTATAGCTGCAGGAAATATCCTCTGCGGTGTCTCTCACCCACTCACACCCTGCTGCACAGTCTTGCACAGCTGGGATCTGTTACCTATAATGTTAAGCCTTATCCAGAAATAGAAATATAGATGAATTTATAATGTATTCATCTATAAAAGTATTGCTGGCTTATAATAATATAATTATATAGCAAACTATTTAGGGAGATGAATGTGTAGATATGTGTTCCAATATGAAACACATTCACACATGCATGCCCTTTGGTTTATGAGAGTTATGGCAAGACAGAGAGGCTTCAGTTATATAAACAATATTTATTAGCACAACAACAAAATAGAAGACTCACACGGTAATACTACATGTACTTCCTTATAAGGTTTGTACTTATTACAGGCCTAACAATCAATACAATACAGTACATCCTACCTAACAATACATTGATATAAAACACACACACACACACACACACACACACACACACACACACACACACACACACACACACACACACACACACACACACACACACACACACACACACACACACACACACACACACACACACACACACACAATGATCATAATTACCTTCTGAGCTCTGCTTCTCTTTTACCTCTCTCCTCCTGTACTTCTTTCTCCTTCTCTCCTCCTGTACTTCACTTCACTCCTAACTAACTGACAATCCTTCTAGTTTAAATGGGGGTTTTCTACACTCATAGCTAACATGTAGGAGGTTCTGATTGGTTGAGGATGTATGCTTAAACCAAATTGTGTGTGTTGCTTTGAAGATGGTGGGAAAAACCTAGAAATACCAGATTTATCAATAGATTTTGGACAGGTCAACATACTGAGGGGAAAGAAACAGCTGCTCTTGTGGAAATCTAGATGTTAATTCGGGAACCACAGTATTGTTTGTTGAAGTCCCTGATAATCAACAAGAGATGTTTGGACAGGTTGTGAAGTAAGGAAAAATAAAATAACTGCGCCAACCGTATTAAAATGGGTTCAAAGTTTCAGTCCCTCATAGAGTGTAGTCCTGCTGCCAGAGTTTCTTTCAGAGGTGATTCACCAACCTCTGTATTAGTCACAGAAAAGAAGAGGGGGGGATCCTCCGGCGCGGTGTTTCACTCAGATTTCCAGGACACATGCAATATAAAACAGACAGAGGGGCCACAATCAGGAAAGGTTAAATCACAGTAGTATATTGGGAATGAGATGTATGAGAGGCACACTTACATTGAAACACCAGAATCCACCTTGGGTATAGTGTGTGCTTCTTAGTGTGACCTCGGGAAAAAGGGGGAAGACAGGGAAAACATAGTATACACTGGCGACACGTTTTATTGAAGTGCGGCCGGTTCCGCAAGCCGGGAGATTTCCCGGCTTGCTAGTGGCATCCCCTCGGCGTGCCGCGCGTCACCGATGTGCGGTCACGCGTCATCGGGTGCCTGCGCCCCCTGCACGCGCGTCCAGGGCTCCCCGAGGGAGCCCTGGTGTCCCGCGATGTGGGGGACGGCGGCAGGGGGTTCCGGGGGACCCGGCATACCCGGCAGCGGGAGGAAGAAAGCCCCGATCGGAGGGCGCTCCTCCGCTGCTTCGGCGCGCGCCCGGCACCCTCCGGCGCGCGCCAGGTTACTGCTGCAGCCGAGAACGGGCAAATGCTCGAATAAACTCGGCCGCAGCAGTAATTCCGTTTATTAAACAAAATTGATTAAAAAAGAGATTGCCAACTCACAAGCGGCCATTAAAAAATGGCATAGAAAGGAGATGTTTTCAGTCTCTGCCGGACTTCCTCCCAGGTGGTTAGGTGTCCGCGTGGAGTCTGTCCTAACCACCTGGGAGGAAGTCCGGCAGAGACTGAAAACATCTCCTTTCTATGCCATTTTTTAATGGCCGCTTGTGAGTTGGCAATCTCTTTTTTAATCAATTTTGTTTAATAAACGGTATTATACTATGTTTTCCCTGTCTTCCCCCTTTTTCCCGAGGTCACACTAAGAAGCACACACTATACCCAAGGTGGATTCTGGTGTTTCAATGTAAGTGTGCCTCTCATACATCTCATTCCCAATATACTACTGTGATTTAACCTTTCCTGATTGTGGCCCCTCTGTCTGTTTTATATTGCATGTGTCCTGGAAATCTGAGTGAAACACCGCGCCGGAGGATCCCCCCCCCAGGTTGTGAAGTAAAAAAGCCATTTGTTGTCAATATCTCTTACCTGAAATGTTTTTCCAGGTGAAGATAGAGAATCTATTTTAAAAAGACAGTTTATGTATCCAGTAATAAAAGCATTCATGTAAGCAATTCTCTTCGGTAACAGCTCCCTTGCACAGTGGTCTCTTTTTCTGCTTTGCTCTGTGTAGTCTGGCCCTGATCATGCATGTGCTGGGTCAGCTGTGCAGCACTTTCTCCAAGCAGCTCCCCAAACTCCTTCAGGAACTAACTGACTGTCATGGCTGCCCCCTCTTAACAATCTCTCTTATCTCTCCTCTCCCTTAACACCGTCACAATGTCCTGCAGAGAGGAACATGCAAGGGGACAGTCAGCCTGTGTTGCTTGCAGATACGGGGGTTATACACAGGTATTTTTTGACCAGCCACAAGCCAAGATATAGAAAGAGCATGTTTGCTTGTGCAGCCAATGTATTTATACTATTTTATGTATACTGTTACAATGGTGCTTTAATAACAATCAATTTTAGTTTCGCAATTGTTGCCACGTGTTGTGACGGGCTTGCAAATAAGTTTACCTTTCTTAGAAGGCCTCTGTAAAAGTAGTATCCCACCTGCCAAAATGTTTTTCCTTACTTGGATGGTCGGAGATATTATGCTTAACGACAATATGGGTTGTATTTTGACATCTGTAGGTAATTTTTGCCTATGCTTCACTGTACTTTATTACTTCTTGCCCTTTTTTCTCGGGTTCCCCTGTTATCCATCATTTGTTCTCCGCCCCCCCTGCACCACCACTCTTTGCTTCCTGCACTCCTCTTATTTGATGAACTTCATCTCCTATAACACTCCTTTTCTAATTTCATCTGCTTTGCAACCCCCTCTTTTTCTGTCTTGTTCCCCTTTCTGGTCCCCACCTGTTATGTCTGTTCTTCTGCACCCTTATCTTTTATGTGTGGGCTGCAGCCACTGGAGTTAGAGCATACCAGGCCCTGGAATGCCGCAGACACGCCTTTCTCACACTAATCCAGCTACAGCCTGGTTTTGGGCTCAAGGGAGATGGCAGGAGCAGCTATGGCTTCTGGACTGCAACTCCCTGGCCCTCATGACTGCAGAAGGTAGTCAGGCACTGATATTCAATCTTTTGTGTGTGTTAGGTATAGGAAAAAGAATGGACTAATCCATGGTCGCACTGGAATTTTTTTTTCCTCTCCAAAGCCATTAATGCAACCCACCTCCCTACATGTTGTACACGGCTTGCAAGTATGGGGATATTTTAATTGTGATGTTTTACATGTCCCTTTATATAATGGTCTGGGATTGATTCCTGATGCTTATTTTCCCCGCTTCTATGAATATTGAATTTGATGAAGGTGGCTTATATTGATAAACAATATCAACAATTATGAGCTACTTTTTTATATTTGACAGAGAAACCTCTTTTTGAAGTCTAAGGACAACTTGAATAAGTGACACAGCATGTCACCTGTCAGTTGACAGGATTATTCTCCCTTACTGGAGAGGTTTAGCATGGTGTAGCCTGTAAATAATTCTTCAATTTTTTTAGCTTGGCCTGTAAATGCTAGTACACAACACAAGACTTTTTTTTACAGTGCAGCCTTATTTGCTGAATAAATAGAAATAACAAACAAGTGCGCAAAGGAAAATATTCTTATAACCATGTGTATATGTGATATTGAATATTAATACACCAAAATAAACCAAATACGTGGTAAGTGGGTGATGATAATGATAAACCTATGTTACCAATCAATAAGAGAGCGTCTGCTGCTGTACGTAGGGTAGCCCAGGAACCTGAGTAACTAGAAACAACAAAACAAAACACAGCGCACAACGCTCACCGTGAATTAATAAAAAACAGTGTTTATAAAATAAGGAGTTCAACGTTCTGCGTAGATCAGATAAAAGATAAACAGGCACAAAGAGCTACAATGTAGCTGTTACCGCTCACTGCGACCAGGAACTTTGGAGAGATGATTTCGTCAAGGGTCTTGCTTCTTGTCATGCAGCTTAGGCAAGGATAGAGTAACAGCCGATGTTCCGATGTGTAAGCAGTCACTTTAAACAGTCCCATAGTCCAAATTAATTCATAAAAGCACTCGATGGAGTCAGAGGGTAAGCAGACTCAGCCCCGTGTAGCAGCGTGTATCATCTGCTCTCAGCACCTCGCTTCGAAATCATTTCCCTGATGAAGTATCCAGCAGTGCTATGAAACGCGTTGGAAAGCTACCACTTAACTACCTATTTAAAGCTCTTATGAGTATTAAGGTCCCTGTATTCTCTGTGTCCTATGTTCATTGCACGTTATATGTGTAACTCGTTATGTGTAACTGCCCCGTTTGACGCATGTGCTGTGACGTCATCATTCTTCATCGGCGCACAGCGAGGTGCTGAGAGCAGATGATACACGCTGCTACACGGGGCTGAGTCTGCTTACCCTCTGACTCCATAGAGTGCTTTTATGCTGAATATCTGTATATACCACTAATTTTTCTTCAATGACTATTGGCCATACCCATTATTTCAGTTTGTTACAATCTTTATATCTTATCACAGGGGTGCGCAAACTTTTTGCCCTGCGCCCCCTGCCTGCTCTCCCCAACTGCTCGTGTCCACCCCCTTACCTTGTCTCAAGCATCAAATGACGCCACAGTGATGTGAGGACGTGACCCCGCCGCATTGCCATGGCGATGTGCCGGCTTAAGCCGTCTTAGTCAAGGTGAGGGACAGTGGCGTTGCTATAGCCCAGGCAAAAGCCCTGGGGCCGTGCTCTTTGGGGGCCCGCTCTCTTGCTTTGTTGTCCCCGCATGCGCGAATATGGCGATCTGCTCGCCGACCGCGCATGCGTTGTTGGTAATTGCCGGCTGCTCTTGCGCATGCGCAATCTGAGCTTGCCAGTTGCACGTGAGTTACCAGCAAAGGCCGATTTGTGCATGCGCAGTCATCAAAAATTTGCCTGGGGGCCAGCTCATATTCCGCTATGACACTGTAAAGGGATGTTACAGAGGCCTCGAACCGTCCTCTGCATTTAATTTACATGCTTTGGGGAAGCGTGCAGGGCATCTGTAAGCACCGCCCCCTCCCGGGACCCCAAAGAAATCTCACACACCCCAGTTTGCGCACCTCTGCCTTATCATATAACAAGTTTTATTCAGTAGCAGTTTTCATTGCGGTTGATGTGGGGGGGAGGGGGGGGTTTAGGTGTAGCTAAACCTGGTCCTGTAGTATAGTTTTTACTATGGGGATGACTTTAAGCGATTGTTTATTTCAGACTAGAGAAGTAGACTTGTCAGCTCACACTGATTTGTCTGCAAGTTCCACTGATCTTTAGCATCAATGTATCACAGACTTAAATGGAATCTCATTAACAACAAAAAAATTGCAGTTTAAAAAAAGAATAAAACCCCCAATCTAATCCAAAACCTACGAATCTTACTGATTTTGTTACTTAAAGGTCGGTATTTGAAGAAGTAAGGATTTCTGGAAGATGCATTAGAAACAATATAGCATCCCTGATAAAGTGGCAATTTTTAAAACTCAAATAGTTTGAAGTCAGGAAATATTGGTATTTTTTGGGGCAAAGAATATTTAGAAATTTTTATTTTTGTGTTTCCATACTTTGGGCACAGATTATACATCCCATCCAATCTTTCATGTTCACTGTGTGTGGATCATACATTCTGCAGGTGCAGTATTAACTGGTAGTTATTTATCGTCTGTTCTTTGTTTTGTTAATCAACTTGATAGCATGATTAGCCAAAAAGAGAATAGTAAAAGGCCAAATAACTGATTAATTTCACAGAGCCCTGTTCCTAGAACGCAAAATAAAATTTCCACTTAAGTGGTGATTGAATCTTTCTAAGAAAGCCGGTCATATTTGATGATTTATTTTGCCTTTTCTTTCAAGTTTACAGTAACCAAATAGTCTGTATAGAACCATATATCTGGAACCATCCAAATGTGCCATTTATACTATGTGCGTATTTAGCGCGCAATCATTTTACAGTGGGTAGTGTAGTGTATTTTTCTTACCACTAGTTAAGAAAAATTAAAGTTACTGGCTTTATGAATGTAACCATGATGTCTTCATTAAAACTGTTCTTCATCAGTAACCGAGCCCTATATAACTAGCCCGTGTAGGTTGATAAGCGAGCAATCATAATGATTGCTTTAGTTTTAGTGATAATCCAAACAGATTTTCAAATACTTTTCCTGAGAGTTGTACGTGCATAAATTGGAAAAGGAAAAAAAAGAAATAACTAAAGCGAAACTATCTGCCGAAGTGCCGCAGCGCAGTTGCTCACTGACCAGATGCCGGCAGAAATAATTAAATTCTGTTAAATAATTACAGTGATAAAACAACGACCATTCCATTAATTTTGTTGACTGCGTTAAATGTGATGAGGCATCACCGGTTGTCCAGGTCAAGCCTGCACTCAACACATAAAACCAGACAAAGGCTGGGATATTTTCCATTATCTTGTCTGCACATCATAATTATCACACTTGCCTTTTATGCCTGGATGCTTTCATCTGTAGTTTCCATTGAAATCTTGATTGACTGTGGCACCTACAAATATTTTATCCCAAAGACATTAGGCTTGCATATAATAAAGCAATTTGATTTTGCCCTTCAGCTGCTTTCTCATTTATGATTATTATTTTTTTTCCCAATTTTTACTGAGACATAAATGTAATACAAATCTTAAGTGAGCTGTTATTGCGATTTTTAAACCCATGGTGTTACCTTGTTGCATTTTTTTTTTTACCATGTGTTTTTTTTTTTTTTTGACAGCACAGATAAGAGGATGGAAATATATTGGCAAATAAGGGAAAGGTTGTTATTTTTTTTTTAAGTTCTTTAAGTAAAACCTCGAGTTTCATGTCATTTTTCAAGAGCACATAATTCCAGCCGAGATGTCCGATTTGTGTGAAACAAAGCAAAGATTGAAGTAGTTTATCATGTATAAGTAGCTTAATAATGCGTGGATTTAGAAATTGCAATAAAGAGCAGGATATACGATTGCACTCTAAAAGCCAAGATGACTGTGAATACAGTATTAAAAAAATGAACTTTTAAACAGTCCTTTATGAAATAAGGCGCCATGCATCTTCCCACTGCATTTTTTTTTATTATTTTGAGCATAATGTGCTTGATATTGTATAAAAGCAGATGCTTGCAGCTACAGTAGAATAATCCTGCCTGTCACAAATCTTGCACCAGTCACAGAATCCAGCACATAGAGTTTAATTAGCCAATGAACTGTTTTATTACTGGAAGAACTCCTAGTTCGGTGTAGTTCCAGATATTCATCACAGATGGCAAAGTAACAGACCCCACTTAAATTTACAATTATTTTACGTTTAATACATGAATACATCCAGTGATAAATGTATACTTTTTAAGGCTTGGCCTTTTGCAGATGCAGTTTCAGTTTGCAACATCTGGTGTACTTGTGAAAGTAGTTTTACCCAATTATGTCACTACGTCTCTACCGTCTTTAGAAGTGTTATTTTAGATTAGAAAACTGCATTTTATTTTCATAATGAATGTGACCGCGCTGATTAGTGGGAAGTAAAGGCAGTGTGTACAAATATTTTCTCTGTCTATATCCAAGTAATAGTCCCAGAAGACCAGGGCATTCGCCTCATTCCTTCAACTCTTCCAGCCGGGGCATTATTGGCCAGCAATGCACTGTTCAGCGCGATTATTACCATTATAAGCTAAAAGTAGGCTTTGTAAAAAAAAAAAAAAAAAAAGTGTGTGCACGCACTCTATACATCACCCTCTCCATTGCTCTGCACACACACACACACACACACACACACACACACACACACACACACACACACACACACACACACACACACACACACACACACACACACACGCTCTCATTTCTCCTCAATCTCTCGTGTGTTGAGTTCTCGCACAGAGGGGGAGAAGTCAGTGATTGGCTGCTGCCTCATCCCTCGTCTTGGGAGCTGGTCTCACTCACTGTATGAGAAATGCTGCAGCTCTGAAAGCTGATTGACTAGAATTGAAAGCTTGGCATGGTGCCAAAAATTCCAGGAATTACAGGATAAATAATGCCCTGAATTCAGCCAATCCGCTTTCAGCACTGAAGGGATTATCAGTCTTGGTCTGTTCTAGAAAATATATACAAATATTGAATGGTGTGTAAAGCTATGGAGTGTAAAGGCCGAAGAGTGCTTTGATCTGAGAAAAATGCTCTTGTAACCGTTTACTAAGAGTACTATGGCACGGCAGATATCTTTTTGATTTCCTCTGATGCACTAAAATCTGTAAGGGGATTTGTAATGGAAATGGCAGAAAGTATTAAGTCTTTTTATCAATCTGCCACACCAGAGGTTAAAATCTTCAAAAATCTTGGGGAGCGCAGGTACCAAAAAAAAAAAAATATATAAGAACACAATGGTGCAATACTGTATCTTCAATGGGAATGTGGTGGGTGATCTCATTTAAGAATTGCAGTCCCATTTTCTAGTATTTAAACACAAGTATCCATAGCAAAAGAACAGGTTACACCTTTTCTCTCCAGTGATTCAGGTTATCTCGAAGTGAAAGAAGGATGCAATTGTGCAGATAATCCAAATAATTTGGTCATTTCTAATAAAAACGGAACAGTAATGTACATTCGCACTCAGCAAGAAATAAACCGTCAATTTCAGGCAAAACTCTGAGAAGATTGGTTGGGGAGAGACTGAGGCTCCGCAATCTCACCGCCTGCCACGGTGGTCTCGGCGTTCCTCGTGAGGCATCCGCGTCTCTTCCAGTTGGTGCTCTCCGGATACAGGAACCTCCGTTAGACCTGCGTTTTTTTTCTCTCCAAGAATCAACTCATTTTTTCTCTCTCTTTATTTCGCCTTGTACCTGAAGTTGGGGATCACCAGGTGACTCGCTGCATGGGAAATTATCCACAATACTCTATGCTTTTCGGGAATCCAATTCCCTTCCTTTCATCTGGCGTCATCTTCCCCTGCTTACTTCAGCAGCAACTACGGATGCATGCAGTAGTCACCTGTGGAACAACTGCGCTACCCATCCGTGCCTTGAACCGGTGATCTACACGTTAAATAGCTTTTTTCCTGTAAGGGCATTACTGTTTTTATATTGTTCTTTTTATAAGTAAAAGGTTTTACACTGTTGCGTGTCCCTGCACTTTTCTCTCTCTATATGCTTAGGTCGTGAGCCACCTGAGATCAGCTGCGGGACGTTCATCTATGAGATTAACCCCTTAAAGTAACACTCCAAGATGCTGGGGTTTTTTTTTGTTTTTTTTCCCCCCATCAATACAATCCACACTAAGTGATTAGCTAAGTTGCCAATCGATCAGCGAAGATTCGGCTCGGGGATTCATTAAATGGCTGCACAGGAGTATTCTGCAGTCAGTGGAAAGCATTTGCATATTAATATTACAAAGTAATGTGGGGAAGATCATGTGACCAGGCAGTCCCTAGATACATTTGGTGCACTGCTAGAGAGGGTTGGGCTCAAAAAGGGGTGTGCCAGAGACTGTGTCAGAAGATAAAGGAATGTGACTTTAAGTGGTTGCTATACAAACAAAAAATGCTTATTACATTATAATACATAAAAATGTCATCTAGAGTGGTTTAAAAAAATGCTACAAGTATTTTCTCATACTGTACTACAGAACTGATTTATTTAAAAAAAAAAAAAAAAAAAATGTGGGATTTTGCTTGAACTGCTGCTTTGTAAGCCAGTGAGCTTAATTTCTTTTTTTACTCCGCCATCCCTCCCCCAGCAGGATCACCATCAAACCCACCCCAGTTTCCACAGTGCTGGGCAGATTTAGTTGCCTCCTGATTGTCCTGGGCAATGTTTGTGGAAGCCTTAAGCTCCGCAAGGTCTCTGGGTGTGTCTATCTCATATGTCTACCAAGACATGTTACTGCCAGCACTTTATGCTTATCAGGGTCCATAGGGGCCTTACGTCCTCGACCCTTGGCTCGGTCTTGGTGCCGCTGTAAGAATAGGTCAGTCAGGGCCTTACTCACCGGAGCGGGTATAGCAATTTCCTCCTCCCCCCGGCAGTCGCCTATGCTTAGACCATAACCGGTTGCACCTGAAGGGTGTTGGTATCTGCGGTGCATAAAGAAGTACAGGTTGGTACCTCTACGATGGATCCTCCGCTGAACCTGGGAAGGAAGCGCATCCTCACCGCTCCGTTGGTCCTTTTTATTTGCATGGCCGGGAGCAGGCACGTCCGCTGCCTCTCGAGGAACCGCCTTGGCGCTCATCCACTCCAGATGCACCGTTGCCTTGGATGACGTCATCATTACAGGACTCCGTTCCCGATCGCTCTTGGGGATGGGCGTCTCCACGGCAGCAGCACTTGTGTGATACTCCGGTCGGAGCATCACGATGGAGTGCCCCCCTTCACTGTCTGAAATCATGTGGAACACGCCCCTGGGGAAGAGGACCGGGACACCTCACTAGCGTTGGCGGCTTGCAGGCAGCGGTCCCGCTCCTGCACCACCAGCGGAAGTGCCTCAGCCTCCTCCCGGGTGGTAACCTCACCGGGTAAGTCCTTTTTAGGGTTTGGACCAGGAATGCACGGGTCCCTTGGAGCGTCCGCTCCTGAAGCTGTGGTCCAGTTTGCCCGCCTCGGTAGGTACGCCGCGTCTATCCTCTGGGTCGGCAGGGGTGGCGGCAACGCCTTGGGCTTTAAGTGGGGAGTACCACACCGCTGGCACTTGGATGTTAGGCTCACCTCTTCGCCCAGGAAATCAGTGGGGGCAGATGCAGTGCAGGAAACTCTCCCCTTTCACATCTACTACCGGGAAGACTCCTGGTAGTCGGTAGTGGGACACAATACACTCGGCCATAGTAGAGTATTGCGCGGGAATAAGGGCGAATAGCTCCTGCTCTGCTGACTCACCACGCACAACTGGGAACCGCCATTTTCACGTGCTGTAGATCCTCTGGTGGGGAAGGTGGTCCCTTGCTGGGCAAGAGTCCCCTAGGACGCTACACACATGAACAGCTCAAATATAGCACACTGCACCTTCCTGTGCTGGGGACCTCTATTAGTATTGTTGGAGCTCCTCAAACAGAGGTTCTGGCCTCCTGACTTTCAAGAGCCCCCCCACCCCCTCAGATACTACCCACACATACTGTGAACACCACCCGTTTGTACCGTGATGCTACAGTCCCCTTCCTGATGTTTCTGGGTCCCAAGGATCCCAAAACACCCCCTCCAGGTGCCCTACAGATCAATCCTTAGGATGGCATGAACTAGCACACAATAGGGAGCAGTACAGGCTGCAGTTCCACTGGTGGGGAAATTGGTCCCTTACGGGGCAAGAGTCCCCTGGACACTACACCTGCTCCCCCCCCCCACTCCTTCTTGTATATAACAGGAGCGTACCTCCTTTCTCTTGCTTGCTGTAAAAGCCTGTCCTGATTATGATCTCAGTAGCACCTCCAAATGTAACAGGTGTTCCTCCACCCTCTGGGAGATTTCACTGTTACCTTGTGTTGCTGTGCTGCTCACCTGCTAGGCTTAGAGGATGAGTGTCCGCCGGTGGTAATGGGTACAAACAGGACAGGCTTTAAGGTTCTTCTCAATTCTTTACTTGGTGCAGCGCCTCCATTCCCCACAGGCCCCAGCAGAACTGTGTACATTCCCTTCAGGAAAACCCTCTGGTACTCCCCCTAATGAATTGCACTCAGGCAGGAGTATAAAACAGGAACAGCTCTTTATTCTTCAACAGCATACAACAGGTACTTCTTACAAGGATCCCCAGACTAAACCCAAAGAGCTTTAGGCCCCAAAGGTCTATCCTTAGCTCCCTTGTTCCCTGGTGGAATATGGGGTAGTATCCCACTCCACTGAGGGAGTGGGTCTCTCCAACACTCAGAACTCTTCCAGTAACACTAAATTTAGGCTCTGCACCTCCTTTTGTACCCAGAGGGGAGGTCTTAGGTCTGAGCCCCTGATAGGGCAGCACACAGGCCCTTGAAGTCACTCAAGGGAGCTGCTTATTGCAAGGGAAAACCCAGATTAACGCTAACACTGCCTGCACTGGTACTAGGGTTTGTGTTTGGCAGGGCAGATTAGTAGCCAAGAGGATACATGGCTACAATTACATGAAGACTGGTTTATGTAGCTTTTTTGGTATAGTGGATCTACAATATATTCTAATACACACAATTGAACTACAAGCGCTTTATAGTCTTAAAGCTTCTTTTTAGGCTACACCTGCACTATTCCTTCACATCTCTAGGGCTGTTTTCAGCCTTGACTCTTCATCATTTCTAATCCTGCGACTGTCCTGATCATCTAGACATGGGCTGACTTTGTAGAACTGTTGGCTTTTGTTTTTTTTTTGGGATTTACAAACCCTTAGGAAATAAATTATGTTCAAGGGGGGTAATGAATGAAGAAAGTTGCACATCTTGCTAAGCAGCGGCTTGTCTGCACAGCAACACACATTCTCTGGAAATATCACTCCCCTGTAGCTAATTATTGTTACTGTTTTTATTGTTATTAGTTTGTTTGTAATGCTGCCAGTTTAGAGTATTTTCTAATTTGTAAATTAAGCAAAAAGCTGTAAACTATATAGAAGCATACCAAAAGCCATATAGAATTACTTGAAGGTTTCTCCTAGATTTCTTACTCTATTTATAAAACCTCATCTTGTTTGATCTTGATCACTAAAATTCTCCAGTAGTTGTCTATTTTTGAGTGACTTTTTAAAATGCCCGATAAGACAGTATGTAGCTAGACGCCTGATTTGCACAACAATTAAAGAAAATCCATGGAACTTACAATATCAATCGTATATGACGCCAGAAAAATAACTAAAACCAATAAAACTAATTCACCTGTTTGTTGTAGAGGCTATAGTTAACGAGGCTCCATGCCCCACATTGGGTAGCATTGTCCCAGAATTCACTCGTGGCCAAATATCTTTGTTTTTTTTTTTTAAAGGTATCTTGGGTACATTTATACCAAGACACCTGTGGATAACTATTTAATAACCCATATATGGTTTATCTAGACAAAATTGAGTTATCATAAAAAGTTCTGGTCCACCTATTAGACATGGATACATACCACATACAACTGACCACATAAAAGACAAAAACACTTTTCACCAAATGTAATAACTATGTATGCACCGTAAGACAAAGTACATTTTTTAGATGGGCAAAATAATCGATTGCACCGGTATATTTTTGTGGAGGATACAAAGTGACAACATATACAACCGGCACACGTTTTATCAGGTACACGTGAAACACGCAGTGCAATTTGTATTTATTTATTTTTTAAACATCGAATCATCGCTCCTGTATTTTTCTCCATGGTGTTCCGGCGACCTTCTGCCAAAATCAAAGATGTCCGCCATTTGCCACAGCTTCCTTAGCGACTCCCTCTGTGATCACGCTGCGGGGACCACATTGACAGAGGCGTGGCCGGAGACGTCACCACTTCACCACGTCTGCTGTTGCTAGAAAAGACCAGAATAATGGAATAAAGGTCACTTTCAATAATATGCAGACCAAACCTACAGAAGGCCCATTATTTTATCATCACAAACAACCCTATGTTCTTGCTGCTTACTTTGGTTTATTATGAGTTAAGTTTACCCTTATTGCTAACGAAACGTAATGACTCTGGAATGAACTACTTATGCTTTCGTTTATTTTTATTTTCTGTAGCTGTAGAAAATAAAAGGCTAGGTATGTAAATTAGAAAGATTTCATTATGCATTGTTCCAAATCAAATCTTTTTGTGTGAAATGGAAAAGAATACCACCTGCTGACAAAATTCTAAAGAAAATGGCTGTAAAACCGCTTTAGACTCAAAGTAAAATATGCACAATGATTGCATACCTCAGCTCCTGGAGAACCGCCACCAAAATGCGGTGGGATGACGTTGGTTGAGAAACAGAATTTAATATACTCTTCTATGTTTCCCGAGCCAGAAGAATTTTACATTGAGTAGTAAAATCGAAGTCCAATAATGAATACATTACGAGTGTGTGCATTTTAATTTCATGCTTGATTACGTCCTTGATCTATCACTTCTGTAACTAGCTCAATAATAAAGCACTGTCCATTCCAGAACATTGTTGTGAATGCATTTGTTTTGAAAGCTTTCTGAAACATGTTCATAGTGATCACATATTTAGTTGTGGAAGATTTTTGACTGAATGGCAGCTATTGTAACCTACATGCTATGTGAGTGACCTTTGTCACTTGTAGTTCTTATTCAATATCCAGAATATATTAAGGGGGTTACCGAACGGTACCAACGTACTATAGACCACAATTCTTTTTACATACAACTTCACACCCTGCAGTCTAATGATGTATTTATTTATGCACTGTTTTCATACAGTCGCTCATGTAACAACATCTCTAGCCTTTTTAAAGTTCCATAAATTATGATTTGATCAGAGGCTTATCAAATATATCAGACTAAGAAGTCTTACTCTGAGAGCCGAAGTTGGGGTAAAAAAAGCTACTCGTTGCTCCTCCCCCCCCACAAAAAAATAGTCTTATTGTAACCCCTCTCCCCCCCCTCACTTTACCTGTTGTCCTGTTGTCGTGTCTTACCAGCGGCGGGGTGCAGCGTCTCCCAGAATTTTCCTGCATCTCTCTCTCAAACTTCAGTGTCTCCCGCTGCATCTCATTTAAAAATGGCAGCTATGACAACGGGACGCTCATTTTCACACTAGATGCAGGGGGTGACACTCCTGTTTGAGAGAAAGATGCATACAAATGCCGGGTGACGCCGCACCCTGCTTCCCGGTAACGCTCGACAGCGAGCAAAATGCACTTGCCGCAGGCAAGGGGGCGAGTGCATTTGTGGTGGCATGTATGTATATATTACTATACTACTACAAATCAGATTTTTTTTTTTTTTTTTTAATATAAATTTTGTTTGCAAACTTTCTTACATTAATATCAACAAAGACGATTTTTTTTTTTTTTTTTTTTTTTTACTGATTATTGCATATCACATTTTGTGTTTTAGGGAATCGCAAACTCCTTGTTTAACAATCAACAATGTTGCTTGACAGCCTTATTTCCCTTGGTTGCATTTCTGTATGTATCTGTCTTGTAACACCGTATACATTTCCAGTACATGGTTTAAGCTTTTCAACATTATTGTTGTTTTATTGTCTTCCTCCCTTTTAATTTATTTTTTATTTTTAAACCTTTAACTTTAGTTAACATAAAAAAATAATCTCAAAAGAACAATTTGGATTTCTCCCCCCCCCCTGACTACAATGTCAGTCTTCCTAAAACATTTTTTTATATCTGTTATTCAAAATTAACATTTTTTTTCTAGATTTGGTCACTTTAAGGTATTTTATTACTGCTTTTTGTGAGTTGGTGTGTTTAGTCACCAAGTCATGCCCGAGAACGTGTTTCTTTTTTTTAAAAATTTATTTATTTTTCCTCTGTCTTGACTTTTTTCGAAAGAGAATTAATGAGCCAATCCCATTTGTGGAATAATGATTTGGTGTTGAGTTCTTTTTGGAAGCTGACCTCTATTTTGTCCATGCGCATCAGTTTAAAGACCACAGGCAATGTTTAAGGTCTGCCTTTAACATTTGACACTTGGGGCATTGATGGTTCTCACTTGTGGATGGGGATTTTTATTGAATGCAATATATGCCCTCTGTGTTTTTTTAAATTGGACTTCTCTTCCATGCCTCTGATGGCATTATCTTATTTACATTTGTTAATCCAACTAATACTATATCTTGTATTTCTGGAAAGTCTTTCTGCCCTGAAATTAATGTGTTCTCTAATATTTGCGTTTGGTTAAATTCCCTCACCAAGTTGTATAGTTCTGAAATAGTGCATCTATATTCTCTTGTATTGTCAAAATAGTCATCAAATCTGCAGTCTTATAGGTTTGATCATTTTTTCCCCCATAGTCTAGTGCAGGGGAGCGCAAACGTTTGCAGCTGCGCCCCCCCCTGCCTTTCCTCCTCTGCTGCTTGCGCCCCCCCCCACCATACCTTGATGCGGCATCAAATGACGTCGCGGGGTCATGTTACCTGCTGCGTGATTTGATGTGTGTGACGTCTCATGACCCCACGGCGTCATTTGACGCCGCGTTGCCATGGACACGAGTGATGCTGGCAGTCAAGATAAGTTTAGAGTTGCAGAGGCCTCACGTGATCCCCCGGCATTTAATTTAAATGCCTCGAGGAAGAACGCGGGGCCTCTGCAACTGCCCGCGCCCCCCAGACAAATTTTAGCCGCCCCCCACTTTGCACACCGCTGGTCTAGTGGATATTGGAGAACAAGTGAGTCTGCGTTAACTCTCTTCTTATTTTTTTTTTTTTTTTTTTCCCCCCTCCATACTTTGTTTCTGGAAGGAGATAAATGTTTGCCTGAACCACTTAAAAAATAGAGAAAAGCAAACATTTATCTCCTTCCAGGAACGAAGTATGGAGGGGAAAAAAAAAAAAAAAGAGGGTGAGACTGCCTGAACCACTTAATAAATAGAGAAAAGCAGTCTCGCCCCCTTCTTTTGTTGTTTTTTTTTTTTTTTCCCCCCCCAGATTTTGAAAGATTTTTGTTAGTTTCCTGGGGTGAATTTTGAATTTTTCTGGAGGGGCAGATATCTTGATACATCGTAAGGTAACAGAAGTGAAGAGGTTATAGCACAAATTTCACTTGTAAATTAAGGTACTATTCAACCAACCCAATGACATGAAGAATGAATGTAATTAGAATAATCTACGTCACAATACAAAAAACATAGGGGGTAGTGCATCTCCAATAAAAAAAATACTTTTCCCAATCGTCTTTAGAATCGTTTTGGTACAGGATACAGGAGCGCAAATCATAAAATATGCAAGAATAAAGAAGGGGAAAAAATAATGTGTCCCTTTCTCAGTGTGATGACAAGTTTCTCCACCCCTTTCCCGCAATGCTTAACTTTTGCCTTGTCAACTAGTGCTTAGATTCAAAGAAAAAGAAATAGTATCCCTCAGGTGCTGTTGAATGATGTCTATCTAACAGTACTTTCATAGTGTCTATTCCTCAGACGTCTGGTGTTTGTCCATCAGGTAGTAGTGCTGCTGGTTGCCCTCATGGATGCTGCATCTTCTGTGGTCTGATTTCCACTTCTTTCGCGGCTGTCTGCGCTATGGAGTCAATGTCTCATTGCTTAAATGTATTTCTCCGCTTCCTTGTGCAAAGTAAACATTTTTGTCCCAGAGTCTGTAAAGATAATCACTGGCGGGGTACGTTAGGGAGAAATTTGTTGTCATCTGGAAAGTAATGTACAGTCTTTTTACTGAATTACCTCCGTTTTTGAGACTGTTATTCAATAATGTAAGATCATTATCCTTTTGTCTTCATACGATATCCCGTCTGTTTCTTTGTATGCTCTTAATATTTGCATCTTATCTGTAAAGTTGAATATGTGCACTATTACAGGTCTGTGATCGTTGTTCTGGATGCAGCGGGCTTATTCTATGGACTCTTTCTACCTCTATTGGTATTTTTTCTGGTTTTATGCCTAACGTCTCTGGTAGCCATTTTGTGCAAACCTCTTGTAGTTGTGCTTGAGGCTTTCTGGGACACCTATTATCCTCAGATGGTTACGACTGTTTCGGGCCATTAATTGCCGTGTAGGAAAATACTTTTCCATAGACCAGTTAGCTACCTGATCTCTACTGGCAGCAGCGTGTTGTGAAGTTTACAGATTTTGTGGTTGGATGCAGGGGGCTACAGGGATCAGCAGGGGGGTGGGGGGGGGCTGCAAGTGTTTTTGTTCTGTTTAAAAAAAACAAAAACCTTTTTCTAGGCAAGTCAGGGTCTCAGAGGGCTTGTGGGTGCTTGTGGCCGGCTAGTTACAGCTGATTGGTAGGTCCCTTGGAGACTGCAGGGAACTGCTAAGGATTCCGCTATGTTGTGGAACTTCGTGAGCTGTGGACTCTGAGATACTGCGGGTGTCCATGAGCTGCTGCATGGGCCTCCGGTATACTACGCATGTTCGTGAGGGGCTTCGATGTGCCGTGGATGACCGTGAGCGGCTGCAGGGGCCTCCGGTGTGCCGTGGACGGCAGCGGGAAGTTGCAGTGTGGTTTGATAGGCTGTGTTCCGGAGTTCTGTGAGAGGTTGCAGGCGGCTTTCAGTGTTATTTTGCAGTTGATTATGTCAGATTTCAGGGTTTTCCCTCCAGGACTTAGGGAAACTCTCCCTTACACGTCTCTCCATGTCGGCGCAGTAACCCAAAGTTAAATTCAGATTTTAAGGAAGCATTTTAGTGTTTCAGAGCTGAGTAGTAAAGCAATTCTCTCAGCAAGAAATCTTGCTGTAGAGCCCTTTGTAATGGGTCCTGGAATGTTATTCCATGTTTAACAATTCTGTAAAATAGGTCTTTAACTTTTTCTAAATGTATGTATTTTAAAAAGGAAGATTGAGTACATTGAAAAAGATGTATTTAGATAGATTAAGTTCAACTGTTGCTATAAGCAACCCCCCCCCGACAGCACAACCCCCCTCCCCCCACCCCCCAGAGCACAATAACCCACACCCTGACCCCGCATGTGAATGCAGGACCAGCTTCCGCACAGGGGAGGCAACACAGCCTCCGGGCCCATGATCATTTTCCCGGCTCTTCTCTTCCCCACGTCGGCAGCCCTAGTCGCAGGCACCCGCAAAAAACTTGGCAGCACCTTGGTGCCCATGGGCACTGCGTAAGGCACCCCTGCAGGGATTGCTAGGGTATGAGTTGCAAGGGTGGTTTTGCGAAGGAATTGGTGTCGGAATGTGCCTAGTAAACTGGGGTCTGGAGTTGTCGGTTACCCTATAAATGTACCCGGGAATCATGCCTGATTCTCGGATACATGTAAGTACATTGTCCCGGCAATATTCCCTTTGAAAACGCAAGCGCGACTCACCACTAGGGTGCCCTGCTTCAGCATAGCCCAGAAAGGTGAATGGGGCACAGGGATGAACAAATGTCCCTGTAGCTGAGGGAATCCCTAGGTTAAGGGGGGTACCCCAGTTAGTGCCAAGGTGTCCCAGAACCTGTAATGGGTTTGTGGGCTATGGAAGTCCCCTGTAAAGTAACCTGTAAAAAAGTCCCCTGTAAAAAAACCTGACCTTGTTAGGGGCTTTTGGGGTTCCCTGTGTCGCAGAAACTTCAGGTTTTGGGAGTGTAAGTTTTAGGTGGGATATTTGGGTGAACAAGTATTCCTTTTGTTTGCAGGATTTTGGGGGGCCCAGCTACTTGTGGTCCCCTGATTCTCCCTGGCGTGCAGGCACTATTTGTGGGTTCGCAGGGTGAATCACATTGGGGCTGCACCGTGTCCCAGAGACTCCTCGATTTCGAGCCTAGCTATCCCCAACTAATTTCCCACATGTGTATAAAGTTCCCCAAGGTTTATACTTGATTAAAATATGGTATATAGGGTGTTATACTGTATGTATAGAAATCCATACAGTCAGCCTAAGCATTTGCATAGGAGCCAGGATGTCTGCATAGCCATCTGGGCTCAAAGGAGACCCAGGATGTCAGAGGTGTCGGGCCATTTGGTACCAAGGAGTGTCAGAGGCCATTGGCCAAAAGCCATTTTTTTTTTCTCAGACTCTGTGGAACCTCCCCCCCCCCCCCCCTGCTGATAGCCATGAGTAAGATACGCCCCTTTCCCTGACATCATCTAGATGAGCCCTGCTCTGATTGACTGGTGGGTAAGGCTCCCACACTTGAGTCCATGTTAAAATATATGACACAGTAGTCTATAAAAGGGGCGACCACACACAGAGCTGGGTGTGTCTGTGTCTGTCTTTTCAGACTTATAGATAACCTTGGAACTAGTCCAGTGAAACACTGGTACGGTTGCAAAAGGGCATTGAGGTACCAGGGTCTCCTAACCAAAGTTGATGACTAGTTCTGAGGAGTAAAGTTACCTGTTCCAGGCTTATTCCAGTGACATGGAGTGAACAGGGTAACGCCTTTTGCTGAAGCATGTGCCCTGCAACTAGGAAAGTCTAGTTTTTACCCTCAGACCCAAAGTAAGTGTGTATATTCTCTGTATTTTGTATTTCTGTGTGTTTCCGAGGTCTTATCCGAATAAACCTAATTTTATTTCACTGCCTTGTGACTGATTCCTTAAATATAAATGGTGTTAAAAGACCTGGTCTACAGTGACAGCGTAGCTAAATGATAACTGACCAGGGATGAGGTCACACCTCCTTTATACCTGTCAGAACTCTTGTGTTACCCCAGCTAGTAGGAGGAGCTATATCCCAGCCATTATGGCTGCCATAGAGGACTTGAAGAAACTGAAATACCAGTAAGTTAAATGTCATATTTTCTAAGTTTGTTCAAACAAACCCCTCTTTTACATTGAGCCACCTCTAAACCATTCTGTTTTTTCCTTAATCGCTATTGTGAAAATGATGTCAGACATTAAATCCAGAAGTTCACTGTAAATATAAATTCGAGACTGATCAGAAGTGCTTAATACACTACACATTTATATTCCTTCAGCGGTTTTCCAATTTAAATTAACTTACAACCAGTCACCACATTTGTTCAGGCCTTGATTACAAATCCATACGCAGTAAGCAAATTAAATAGACTCTTCTTTCTTCATTGATTTTAATTTAAACTGTAATTCTTTTAATGCTGCATAAATCTGTAGATTTGAAGAGTTTGATAGGTTCATTTAAATTTCACTACAATGGATTTAGTTTACAAAAAAGTTGTCAATTGCAATATATTTGGGCTTCAATAATGTCATAGTAGTACATGCATCAGACGTGGTTGCCGTTGTTTGGTTGGAAACTTGAAATGGGATTAGAAGTATGAATGACTAGTGTGACTGGTAGTGTGGCCTGACCCTCTCCTATGTCACTTGCAGTTTAGTTAGCACATTCATGTGCTCCTGATTTGTCTCCTTTAGTCTGGGATTTGATGTTTCATTTCTTCCATATGACATCTGTTTCTTCCATGGGTAATCTCTGTCTGCCACGTAATGCATTTCTCTGTCTCATTGTGCACTCTCACTATTTATCTCACTTGCTAGTCTCTTACTGTGTGTCTCCTTGTGATTTCACTTTGCCTTCATAAATTCTCAGTCTTTTTGTCCCTCTTTCTACCATGTCACAAATAACTACCCTTCATAGTCACTGCTTTTCATGCTGCTTGCAGCAGGGAAGATCCTTCCTTGCCCGTCTACACCCTGTTTTAAAATGAAAATGTACTGTACACTTGGCTGTCTTTCGTGGACCATTCGAAAGTGGAAAGTGGGCTACAGACCATTGTGTCAGAAATGCTATGGCAGATTTAATTTGACCGGGAAAAGAAAAGGTAGTGTGTGAATGGTAACCAGCAATAATATTAGCAGGATATCACTTTATGTATCTGTTTGTCAAGGAATATGATCTAAACGGTTTACAGTCTATTATTTTTAAGATCTTAAACATGCCTGTGTTCTCTGTACAGCTCTCATTAAATTGCTAGGAATTTATAAGAATATCTTCATTTTTTTTAATATTAAACATTTAAGTTGAATATTATTTTTTTGTTTAGTTTAGGGGGGGACAGTTGTAATTGGATAAGGGAAGTATATTACGACTTATTTGTCTGCCCCCTCAGTTTTCACCAGTTCAACCGGATGCCCCTCGGCATTTTTGGTGCACCTGCAAATTTTCAGAGGTTGATGGAAAAGACAATTGGTGATTATGATCCCAGGGAATGTCTGGTCTATCTGGACAATATTGTGTTCGGAAGAACGTTGGAAGAGCACGAGGAACGCCTTCTGAAGATTCTGGATCGACTGGGAAAAGAAGGCCTGAAGTTGTCCCTGGACAAATGTAGCTTCTGCCGCACTTCGGTCACCTATGTGGGCCACATAGTGTCCGCAGAAGGAGTGACTACCGACCCCGCTAAGTTTGAAGCCGTAGTGAACAGGCCCAGACCAGATAATGTGATGGAGCTGCGATCCTTTCTGTGATTTTGCGGATACTACTGAAGATTCGTAGAGGGTTACTCAAGCAAGGCTAAAGACCTCAACAATCTATTGAAGATCTACCCAGAGGAGCCTTGGCAAAAAGCCACAACCCTGTGAACACCGTTCGGGGACAAATGGACTTCGGCC
This sequence comes from Ascaphus truei, assembly GCF_040206685.1. Taxonomy (NCBI): domain Eukaryota; kingdom Metazoa; phylum Chordata; class Amphibia; order Anura; family Ascaphidae; genus Ascaphus; species Ascaphus truei. The sequence goes on along the minus strand of NC_134483.1, from coordinate 158,648,433 downwards.
TGCTAGAAGGCCTTCACTGGGCTGGAGAAGAGCTTCACGGAAGCCAGTCTTAGCTTATGCAGACCCCGAGCAACCGTACATCGTGGACTCCAGCTTCAACCGACTGGGAGCGGTATTACACCAAAAATACCATGCAGGTCTCCGCCCGGTAGCTTGAGAAGCAGTCTGACGGCGAGCGAGCAGAATTACCCAGGCCATAAACTGGAATTCCTAGCGCTCAAGTGGGTTGTTGTAGATAAGATACACGATTATCTTTACAAGGTCTCCTTTGAAGTGCGAACTGACAATAATCCTTTGATATATATCCTGACCTCCGCCAAGTTAGATGCCCTGTCTAACTATCAGTTCACGCTGAAGTAGAAGCCAGTGCCCTTGAACATCAGAGCCGATGGTCTGTCCAGAAGGCCTGGACTGCGTGCAACGCCAGATGATGGCCCGTGTGAAGAAATCTCTGGCCGTGGGATTCAGGCCATGTGCTCCACAGCGGCTATCGTGCAGGACAAAGTAGCAGTTTTCGAACTCAGAGTAGCTGACTCATTGGGATGTCAGTCAAAGGCACTTCCTGAAGCATACTGCCATCCAGAAGGCATGCCCATCACACAAGATACCATAATGAGGTAGAAGGAATTAGTGATACCCCAGATGCAAGACCCGGTGGCCAAAGCCATACGTCTGGCCATCGAAAAAAACACTTCCTTAGTCAAGTGTACTCCCGCCTACATGGTCGCCGTCGTCATGAGGAAATGGGACAAGTTCCGTATGGACCGTGGCCTTCTCTACAGGGTTAGCCCCTATCGCAACCATCCCGATAGGAGATAATTGGTCCTGCCCAGAATCTTGCAGTACCATGTCGTACGGTCTCTGCACGATGATCACGAACACCTGGGTGTGGACAAAACATTCGGACTAGTAAGAAAGTGGTTCTTCTGGCCCAAGATCGGTGGAGCGCCATTGCTGCAGGTGTTTGCGGTGCATACATCAAAAAACACTGCCTACACGCGCAACCCCAATGGGTCACTTAAAGAGCTCTTGTCCTATGGATCTAGTCTGCATGGATTTCCTCTACATCGAGGCAGACGGCAGGGGTGTCGAGAACGTTCTGGTAGTAACAGACCATTACACTCGATACGCTCAAGCGTTCCCTACCAAAGACCAGAAAGCTCTCGCAGTAGCCAAAGTAATGTGGGAGAAGTACTTTATCCATGAAAGGGTACCTAATCAGATGCACTTCGATCAAGGGAGAGAAGAAGATAATGAAAGAACTTCTAAAACTGCTCAATATCGAAGTCTCGTATGGCTCCCTATCACCCGGAAGGAGATGCCCTTCCGTGAAGGTTCAATCAAACTGTACTGGATATGCTAGGCACTCTGAAGAAGGCCGAGAAGGCCGGATGGAGCAAGAATGTCGAGCCGAAAGTACATGTCTACACATGCACGAGGCATGAATCCACCGGGTACACACCTTATTTTATGACGCTCTTTCCACCAGCCCCCCCTCATGCTCTTTCCACCCCCCCCTCGTGCTCTTTCCACCCCCCACCTCGTGCTCTTTCCACCCCCCCTCGTGCTCTTTCCACCCCCCCTCGTGCTCTTTCCACCCCCCCCTCGTGCTCTTTCCACCCCCCCCTCGTGCTCTTTCCACCCCCCCTCGTGCTCTTTCCACCCCCCCTCGTGCTCTTTCCACCCCCCCTCGTGCTCTTTCCACCCCCCCTCGTGCTCTTTCCACCCCCCCTCGTGCTCTTTCCACCCCCCCTCGTGCTCTTTCCACCCCCCCTCGTGCTCTTTCCACCCCCCCTCGTGCTCTTTCCACCCCCCCTCGTGCTCTTTCCACCCCCCCCGTGCTCTTTCCACTCTCCCCCTCGTGCTCTTTCCACTCTCCCCCTCGTGCTCTTTCCACTCTCCCCCTCGTGCTCTTTCCACTCTCCCCCTCGTGCTCTTTCCACTCTCCCCCTCGTGCTCTTTCCACTCTCCCCCTCGTGCTCTTTCCACTCTCCCCCTCGTGCTCTTTCCACCCTCCCCCTCGTGCTCTTTCCACCCTCCCCCTCGTGCTCTTTCCACCACCCCCCTCGTGCTCTTTCCACCACCCCCCTCGTGCTCTTTCCACCCTCCCCCTCGTGCTCTTTCCACCCACCCCCCTCGTGCTCTTTCCACCCACCCCCCTCGTGCTCTTTCCACCCACCCCCCTCGTGCTCTTTCCACCCACCCCCCTCGTGCTCTTTCCACCCACCCCCCTCGTGCTCTTTCCACCCACCCCCCTCGTGCTCTTTCCACCCACCCCCCTCGTGCTCTTTCCACCCACCCCCCTCGTGCTCTTTCCACCCACCCCCCTCGTGCTCTTTCCACCCACCCCCCTCGTGCTCTTTCCACCCACCCCCCTCGTGCTCTTTCCACCCACCCCCCTCGTGCTCTTTCCACCCACCCCCCTCGTGCTCTTTCCACCCACCCCCCTCGTGCTCTTTCCACCCACCCCCCTCGTGCTCTTTCCACCCACCCCCCTCGTGCTCTTTCCACCCACCCCCCTCGTGCTCTTTCCACCCACCCCCCTCGTGCTCTTTCCACCCACCCCCCTCGTGCTCTTTCCACCCACCCCCCTCGTGCTCTTTCCACCCACCCCCCTCGTGCTCTTTCCACCCACCCCCCTCGTGCTCTTTCCACCCACCCCCCTCGTGCTCTTTCCACCCACCCCCCTTGTGCTCTTTCAACCCACCCCCCTCGTGCTCTTTCCCCACTGCTTCTTCTCCCTATGATAGTCAGCCCCCCTTCCCCTTCCGTGGCTCCTCACAACATTTTGCTGCCCACTACTGTATAGTTGTGCCTCATAATTCAGTGCAGTGCTCCCCATGCGCAGTGAAAATATTTTGCATTTATTGCCGATACCGTGCTGCTGAACAGTAAGTATATCCCGAGTATAGGTATAGTCAAAGAAGTGTGTTTGAGTGCAGTTTTTCTGCTGCTTTTCTGTAAAATGTATTTCAGACAATCGTGGTTCTAATTGCTGTCTGTGCGGCTTTCTGTCTCACTTTGCGTATGTGATGTGCATATTTATGGCCTTGCATATACAGTGAATTATTATTATTTATGAAGCCGTTTTTTTAATTTCACATTCCCCAATGCTTTTTTTTTTTTTTCTTTCTTTCTTGTTACAATGCACATTTTTTAAATGATATTTATGACTTCTCTCGAGCCTGTTCAGTTTTTATGCCTATAAAATTAACTCGTATTAGAATGAGGAATACATTACCTGACATAAGAATAAATTGGAAGAAACTGCAGCAGGGGACGTGTGTTATCTAAACCATACTTTACCAGATGATCTCTGATCTTTCAAGATTTTTAAAATGGTCATTATTTGAGACAGATGGGTCCATCATTTAAAGAAACGCAGGCTTTCTGTTTCTGAAGCTTCCATTAAATATCGCAAATTAGACTCTCAGAAGCATTGCTGTGCCGGTGTTATATTTATTTTGCTGGCCAGTCAGAAGCACAAGATAATTATTTTCCGCATGGCATATCTGGAAAGTATCCTTTCATATGCAGTAGCAATCACATAGGTTTTTCATGTGTTCATATGCTTGGAGTCCAGTCCAGAGAACACTTACTTGTGTGAGCAATGACTAACTTGTTTGTATGGACATACAGCGTCACACAATTGAATTCTGACACAACTCATGACTCCTAATATGCATTATTTAAATTAAAAAAAAAAAAAAAACAACAACGTTGCCTGCGAGTTTCTTGGCACAGAGGAGCAAATAAAGAAAAGAGGGGAAGATGAATGTCGGGAATTGTACGAATGGGAATGATGGGAAGGATTTGACGCCTGGCAGAACTGTAATGTAGGGGAAATTATATTTTTGGAATACAATCTTTTCCACTTTTCCTGCTGCCTGGTCAAGTGCGACTGACATAGTGTACTACTGTGTGCTTGTGTGGTCTGATGTTGAGGTGAGACATTTTCAGATATAACATGAACCATGTCGCCTTGTAACTGCACATATTGTTACATATTGATTTGCAGCTGTATTTAGTATCACTAATTCTGCATACAATTCCTTATTTCTGCTAATACCTCACATGATTAGCACAGGTATGGCAACACCGAGCCACTTTTGCACCTCCACTTCTTTACATGTCTCCAGTTTTCGTCTCTTATTTCCCAACATTTGCGCAAACTTTCCCCGCCGCGCCCCCCTGCCTGCTCTCCCTCCCTGCTCGCATCCCCCTCCTTAACTTGTCTTCGGCGTCATTTGACGCCGTGTTGCCATAGTGATGCGTTGCAGAGGCCTCACGCGATCCCCCAGCATTTAATATAAATGCCTTGGAGGAAGAGCGCGGGGCCTCTGCAACCACTGCGCCCCCCCCTGAAAAAGTTTTCGCCCCTCCAGTTTGCGCACCCCTGTCCTACAGTATAGCAGTTCAGTTTGATCAGTGGTTCTCAATCTCTTTTTTTAAGTTTATTTTTTTTATTTTTTCTCCCAAGGCGCCACTATTTAGGAACCCCTACAATAGACAGAACCTAAACCAACAAAAAATGAATAATTGAAATAATTCTCAATTAAGACTATTTTAAATATGAAATAGAAAGTTTAGTGGTATACAAGCTCTAGCGCCGAATCACTGTAAAGTATTCTAAAAATTAGAGAATGATTAAAGGCACAGGGTATAGGGCCAATAATAACTAGATGGTGAGTATTCTTCTGAAAACAACACCCAGATGGTATGGAGTCCTTTAAAGAGACAGCATATAACCCTGAAGGGAAAGTGTAAGGGGGTATACCTCTTTGGGATAGTCCCAGGACCACTATTAAACCACATGAGTTGAACAATTGTAAGTGTACTCACATGTTAGAAATGCCACCATCCTGTGCCTTATGTAAGCGTGCTGCTAGTGATGAACTGAAGATGAGCACAATAGGAAGTATAGCGCACTGCCAAGAGAATGGGCCAAAAAGTGTATCCAAAAATGAGCTTTATTTGTCCATTAAAAACGGAGGTCTGACAATCCTCCTACATGTTTCGTGCAATAGCACACTTTATATTGCACGAAACATGTAGGAGGATTGTCAGACCTCCGTTTTTAATGGACGAATAAAGCTCATTTTTTTATACACTTTTTGACCCATTCTCTTTGCTGTGCGCTATACTTCCTATTGTGCTTAAATATGAAATAGAACCGATTCTTTTTCACACTTAGGCTGGTCTCTCAAATGTCTGGTCCAGACTGCTTCTCTGCCTCCTGTCATGTAAGCCCTGATAGCTACAGACTGTGGCAGGCTATCCCAGGGGCATTGACCCCTCTCCCCCTCATGCTGACTCTCTGTGTGAAAGAAGTGGTGGTGACTCGGAGTGTGTGCACAGCCAATTATGGTACAGACCTTGTGCCCTCCCCTCTGGAGTCTCAGAGAGGAAGTGCCAAATTATAAGGAGTTCTCTCCTACCCCTCCTAGGGAGAGGAGGTGTGTGCTGCTGCTCCTCCTGGCTGGGAGTGAGACATGCCAGTCAGTCCCTCCTGGGCTGGCTGGTAAAAGACAGATGAGAGGCCACAAGACTACCAGAAAGCCCAGCACCATCCAGAGGCATGTGACCCCCTGACATCCATCTGCATCTGCAGTGACTGCCCAAATAAAGCCCTTTGTTTTATATACTCCTGCCTGAGTCTACAGTCTATTGGGCAGGGATGTGAAAGAAGTCTGTTCTGTTGAGGACAGTCTCTGGAAATCCTTAAGCCCACCACAACTGGAGGCGCTGACGCCCATGAATGAAGACTAAAGATCACCAAAAGCCTGTCCTGTTCCCCACACCATCGCGGACTACTCAGCTCTCCTGGACCCTCACAGATATGACCGCACCACAAACAGCAGTAACTAGTAGTACATATTCCAGAGAGGGGGGAAAACTTTGTTACATAAGTAACTGTAACAGGGGACTTATCCCTGTTCACAAATGTGCCTCTAATCCAGCAGTGTGGTGGTTAACTGCTGGTAGCAAATTAACTAACACCACCTGCCTGATTACAGGTGGTAGAAAAAGCCTGCCTTTGAGACAGGAAGTGACTCCTTAGCTCACGTGTGAGCTGAACTTTGGAGACAGAGCAGAGGTTCTTGAGTCTCACAGGAGAGACTGACCAAGAGAACACAGATCTCTGGAGCTGACAAATAAGACTTCTAAACCTGGATGCTGACATTTTCTGTGCACACACGGGTGCGTTTCCAGGAGAGCAGAGAAGCTTCCCCATACAGCAGCCAGCTAACAGATAAGACTTTTATTAACAAGACTTTTTATATCTGTTCATTTCATGCTATGTGTTTGGGGCTGGGAGACATGCTTAACTAAGGGAGTTGTGAATTGCATAGTATTTCACTAGAACCACTCCCAAGTGAATAGAAGCTTTGTTTCCCCCTTGTTTGGATGGTTTCCTGGTGTTAAGGAAAAGGCACAATAAAGCCTTGTTATAATTTCACCTTACAAAAGTCTCCAATTGTGTACTTCTGTGAGCGTCCGTCTATAGTAACAAAAAAAAGTTAAATAGAATTCATAAACTTTGGCAGGTGGTTGTGAAGGGCTTCTACTGTTGGCCACAGCTAATGAAGCACTTGAGCTTGATGCTTTGTGCAGATAATGTCAATTCTTGGCTCAATAGAACCCTCATTTCCCCTTCAAGAGAGAGTAAACATTCTCATATTTTTCTTAATGTCTTAATTTTCGTTAAAAGCTGAAAAACCCAACTCAAGTTATGATGTTAAAAACTGAAGAAGGATCACCAAATCTTTATTTGCAATTGATTAGTGTTTCTTAGAGTGAGGCCCAGAAAGTATTCAGCAACACATGTCTGCATCTTTGTTTTAAAATGCAGTCATTTTGAGTATATCTGTCAATTCTTCTTTGAGGCTAAAATCCACAGTCTCTTTGTGATCTTTAAGAAACTGATTTCTGATCCAATTGTACTGTTCAACATCTACTGTATTTCAGGGAAATAGTGCTGGATCTTTGTATATTTATAGGTGTTCTCTCCTTGTAGATATGTACATAGTAAATGGGGAAAGCTAACACTGTCCAGTGTATAAAATTTTCTTGCATATGAGTCCCCATTACCACTGTAAAACTACACCCAGATACCTCACAGATCAAAGATCTCCTCCAAATGAAACCTCAGTACAGACATACCCCGGTTTAAGGACACTCATTTTAAGTACACTCGCGAGTAAGGACATATCGCCCAATAGGCAAACAGCAGCTCGCGCATGCGCCTGTCAGCACGTCCTGAACAGCAATACCGGCTCCCAACCTGTACCGAAGCTGTGTGCAAGCGGGGAGACTATAGAGCTTGTTACAAATGCGTTATTTACATCAGTTATGCACGTATATAACGATTGCAGTACAGTTCATGCATCGATAAGTGGAAAAAAGGTTGTGATTCACTTTAAGTACATTTTCGCTTTACTTACATGCTCTGGTCCCATTGCGTACGTTAATGCGGGGTATGCCTGTATACAGTAATATTGAGATGCGTGTGAAGAGAAAATGCTGCATTAATCGTCCCGCCAGAGGTGGACCCTTATCTCTATTTGTGTTTATTCTCCCGAATCTCTCAGATTAAGATAATCCTTTAGACGAGTCCTCCAGGTGATGATAAATTACATGTACCCTGGAAGAAGTGGTAAAACAAGTGTTGGGCTAGTCAGACTACGGCGTCGTATAGGGTGTCGGCTCCTGTAGTCTAGTTTTATTATTTTCTGGAGACGGAAGTTCAGATCTTTTTACCCTGCAATTTTATGTATAATTGATACTAGCAGAACACCAGGAGATCTCTGTTATGAAATTAAGAGTCTTGTAGTACACACAGAATTGACAAGCCTGGTGTGCACATGTGGTAAAGACCTAGTCTGGAATAGCTTTCAGTCTTGTATGCAGAGGAATGAGAGCACAGGCTTAAGGCCAACCACCAACTCTAAGTCTCCAACTGTGATACTGGGCGTAGACTGGGCAAACCTATGCAGACATGAGATGACAGCCCGTAGAAAACTATCCCTGCAATATTTTCACTGAAGCTATTTTCAGTGTGGCACTTGTTCGGTACATGTAATTCATCTTCGTCTAGAGGATATCCTTATCTGTGCGATTGGGCAGAATGAAGGATTATTAGTCCCTGATGACTTGACATTTATAAATTTGGTCTTTTTAAAACAAATGTATCCATGATTGTCTCCTAATTTTGCTATGCTGATTGCCTGTAAAAAAGTTAAATAAAGTTGATGACAAAACTTCATATGTTGTCCTGCCTTTTAAATGTAATCTCATCTCGATATACAGAGTCCGTATAAATGTACATTTAAAAAATGTTTGAGTACTGAGAGCTGCTATTTTTAACCCTCCAGTGCCTCCACACTGTGTACACCTAACTAACCTCCGCTATGGGTTAATGGACTGATCCTGCCTTAACTGTCATTGACTTGAATGGCAGTTAATGCGGATCTGGGGTATTAACTCACAACGGACCTTTGTGAATAACCCCACCAGTCACACGCACGTGCGCGACATACACACGCGGGAACAAAGTGGAGGATCCAGGGCACTACGGATTTGTAGAAAAGAAATTTATTCTAGGCACACACAACGTTTCGAGCTGTACAAAGCTCTTTCTCAAGTGACTGGCCAGTCACTTGAGTTTGGCCTAGAATAAATTTATTTTCTACAAATCCGTAGTGCCCTGGATTCTCCACTTTGTTCATATACTTTGATATTACACCAGACAGGTTTTTCCCTGAACCACGGAGCACCGGTACCTCTAATCGCAAGTATATTGCTTTTATTATACATATTTTGGTGTGCAGACATAACTCTTTATTTGAATACACACGCGGGAGACACCCGCTCAGCTTCAAGAAACGTGTGTGGATGCACTAAGGGTGGTAATATACAAAACACAGGGTGATTAAAATTCAGAGGGTCAGATAGATAGATAGATAGATAGATAGAGTAGGCCAGGATAAGGAGCCTCCAATAACAAGCACTTGCTTATCTAGTAGAGTAACGGAGGCCAAGGACCACAGAGTCAGATAAGTGGCTTTATATACAGTAGATAACTTAGTCATATCAGAGACCGTAAACGATAATCTAGTCCGTAGATCTATGTCGTGGGATACCAGCATGGTAAATGAGTGACTTACTCTTGAGAAAGCTGTACACACGAAACGTACATCGGGAAGTCTGCTAATGTCACTCCGTTATCGTCACTGGTCCTAATAGGGATACTCGTCACAACGGCTGCCCAACAGCAGCTCTCATACATGTGAACTGTCTGTAATAGCTCCCATACGTGTGTGTGTGATAATACTATTTGTGGTGCTTTTGCATCTCTCAGAAAGATCTGCAACCCTGTCAACCCATTATCGCTTGGCAAACAATGCTTCTACTGCAGCCAGGGATTCTGGATAATGCCATGCAAATGAACACTGTGTGTTACTCTTTACTTATCCGTTTCAAATGGAGTGACACACTGCTTGTTTGCATGTTTGCAGAATCCCTAGTTGCATTAGAAGCACTGTTTTCTAAGCGATAAGCGATAATGGGGAAAGACAGGGTTACGGACCTTTCTGAGACAAATAGTATTTTTATTTACTCAAGAAGGCATTGCGTTAGGCCAGTTGTTTTTTTAGCCTTTTCTTGGTTAAGGAACCCTAGAATTATATTGTGAATTTCTAGGGAAACACAACCTCCTCTTCCTCCTCTCTTCTACTCTCCCTCTCTTTTTTTTGTCCCTTACACTCCCCCTTATCTCTCTTCCTCCCCTTAGTCTTCCCTCGTTCTTCTCTCTCTTTCCACTAAAACCCAACTACACACACCCAACAATCATACCTTGGGGTATGTTCTCCAGTGCTGCTCCTGTCCGGGGACTGCAGCTCCCTCCTTGGAGCCAACTTCCGGCACCAATAGGAGGAGGGAGAGGATTGCAGTGATCACCGGACTGCTGCATGGGGAGCTGGGGAGCCAATGGGACAGATGTTCAGCTCTCCACCCCTGCCAGCCACGGGACCCTAGTGGAAAATCGGTGCTCTAGCCACAGGAGTAAAAATTGACTTGCCTTGGAAAATGAGTTGGAGGTGGGCCTTCAAATGGGTTTTGCAATTTTGCAGGGCTGCTCTTGGTGGGCTGCTGCCACTTTCTGTGTCTGTATATAGCTTTGTCGTTAAATCATGGGACATTGAGTTATTATTCCTGCTAGATAAAAAAACAAACAAACAAAAAAAATGCACACAAACACTGGGGGTTGTTTTTTGTTTTTTTTTACACGGAGATGTAAGCTTTAGGAGATGGTTTAATTTCTAAGCGTTGAACCAAATGGTGAGGATAATAAACTTTGTATTAAGATTTATTAAGACTGATCAATGACTAAACAAATGTATTGTTATTTGAAGCAGATTTTTTTTTCATTTTTCTGTTATCTTTTTTTTTTTTTAAATAGGTTTCTTCCCTAGCAGTTCCCAAGGATGTGATGCCTTTCTTCGACACAAAATGACTCTTATATCTCCATCAATACTGAAGAAATATGGAATTCCTTTTAACAAGGTACATTAGCCAGTTATTTCTAGTTCATTTTAAAATACATCTTGTTTTTTTTTCCACTAGAGGCGCTGTATTTAATGTTTCACTCGAATAGGAGCTAAGGCAGCGTTTTATTATTTGCTATTTTACCCCTTGGGTTCTTCTATTCGTAGCTACTATGTTGCGGGGTCCGGGACTCCAGGGACCCCATGACTAAGTAGCAAAGTCATCATTTTAATGCCCGTTTTTGTAGGGGAGATTGCGTTTAGTGGAGAAGTGCTATGGAAGAGTAAGACTCCTCTTTCGTTCCAACATTCGTAATGGAGCGATCACGTGGACACGAATGCTGGAGAGAGGCAGAAGCACTCTGGCGCAGCGGGCCCTCTGACAACCAAAGGGTTAAATACATATAGGGCCTTATTTGCCAAGTGGTGCTATGCAAGACACTTCCCAGCACAGAGAAGACACCTTACTGTCTAAGTGAATGGGCATAAGGTTTCTTCCAGTGCTAGGTGTCTTATGGAATAGTACAGCTTGGTAAATATGCCCATAGTGCTTGGGTACATCATCTTGAACACAAACATAACGTGACGAAAATACTGATTACTGCTAATCGATTTATTGTAATTCTAACAAAAAAAGAAATCTATCTCAACTCAAGAGATCTTGGAAGAGAGTTCAATACACAGTTGAAACAGTAAGAAATTAAAAAAAAATACAAGCGGGGGAGATTATTAGATTCACTTATTTTAATGTCTTTAGAAATGATTTTGACAGAAAAGAAATATATGAATTTGTTTTATATTTTTAAATTGGTCATATCAGGTTGTGTGAAACCATAAACTATCTTTTAATTGTCTGTCAAATAAAATCACGGGTTATGTGCAGGTTTTTTTCTCTGTATAAGGCTGCGTCCAGGGTTGCAGCAGCCGTACGGAGGCGCGCTGAGGCTGAGGGAAAGCGGGTGCTTTCCCTGGCCTTGGTTAGCGCGCCGTCCGTGGGCGTGTCGGGGGGCGGGCCAGTGACGTCACGGAGCTGGTTCGCCCTCATTGGGCGAACCGGTCACGTGACCGGCCCTGCGCTCCCATGAGCGCGAAATCTAAAATTTGGAGAAGACCTACGCTTCTGCACGCTTGCGTAGGCGAGCCCCTACTAAAGCCGCTCTCATTGCGGCTGCAGGGGCTCACTGGTGGCGCTGACCATGCCCGAGGCCTAATGTAGCAGATTAGTGATACATCTGCTTTCTGAACAGCCAGACTTGCTTAACTTGCTGTTACATTTGGTTTCATAAGAAAGAAGAGTCTGCCGTGTAATAAGGACAGGGTTGGCAATTTAAGTGGCAAAAGCTGCACAGTCTCTCTTTCAAAATGTTGCGTTACCCTGAAACCTTTAATCATTAGTAGGAGACTGTAGAATAAAACTGAATTTTTTCAGCTGGAGATATCAGTGCTTGCTTCCCGTTACTCTTTGGCAAGTCACTTTATATATCTGAGTTTTGGCCACCAAACATTTGACTGTAAACTGAAGGGCAGAGTTGAATTGTCCTCTAATATTGCACAGCTAGCATATTATGTTCAAATATAGGTCCTATAAATAGAGTCGTCGTGTCCCACTTCATGATACAACTACAATGAATCACACATTTATTTTATTGCAAATCTTTGTTGCCTTGAAGGGCAGGTAACTAAATGGCAATTTGTGCTTTAAAGTAAATGGTTCCTGTGCCCCATTGCACCTCCCCCCTTTTCGTTGTGTATTTCATATGCTGTTATTAGTAGGGTTGGAATATTTAAAAGTTTAAACTCCTGATAAACCGGTCGGTCACCTGTTTAAGACTTTGGGCACTCGGATTCCACAGCTCTGCACATCCAGACATGTTGAAGGTGGTTAGAAGACATTAGGGGTGGTCCTACTGACCTTGGAGGGGGCCATTTTAATGAGATGACATTTTAACAAGGGTAGCTGGTTCCTTGGTCTAAACATTTAAAGAACATCTGTTTTGCCAATCGTGTTGGTAAACCACAGCCATATCTGTTTGTGCTAGTAGCTGCTGCATCTTAGTGGGCACTTACTTTTCCTTTTCACTTTTTGAACCTAAATCGGGAAATTGTGTGTATCCTGAAGCCTCAGCCTTTTTACTTGGGATGCCCATAAACATTTGGCCATTGTTATTGTCAAACCTCCCACCCCTTCATAAAACGTAATAGTTTCGTTAGAAATGTAAATCAAAATTATAATTATACTCTATTTTATGATACTATTACAGTATTATCTAGGAATTACTTTTTAGTACTAAAAATGATATCCATACTTAAGCAATATAAATAAATGGATCCTCTAATGAGTCACACTATAATAAATGTGCTAATTAAAATGAATATTTAATTAGGTCAATTTATTTATGCATATAAAATATATTAAAACTTCTGCACATGTTTAAAATGTCTATTCTACTTTAGTAAATAAAGAATACCTGACTTTTTGTCTCAAAAGGTAGCCAGGAACTCATAAAATTATTTTTTCAGTATTCAACCCAAGTCAAATAACGATCTATAGAGCGAGTGAATATAAGAAAAATAATTCTATTGTATTCATCATATCACAAATAAATCGAGCCAGCCTTATGGATTTTTCGGGGGGTGGAATTGGGGCAATTCTATTCAGATGAACATGCTAGTCTGAGTTTTCTGATGCACAGACATTCACTGCAGGTGTCTCTTGAAGATAGATCACAGCAGTGCTTCTTCTCAATAGGAATGTAGTGGGTTGCTTTTTTTCAAAGAATCCGTCCTGACTTTGATGGACGTCCTGACGTTCTTCATTGTACTTTAGGTTGTTAGCATGGTAATTGCCTTGGGGTGTTTTCAATCCGTATGGAATTGTGTAATCTTAATCCCACTGGTTCCGCAAAGACTTTTCATCCCTTTGCAGTAAAAACAGTACTGTATTATTTTTTTTTTTTAAGTGGTTTAAAATTGTAGTGCTAGCTTCTTGGCAGCTTCGACATAATTTGCCTGTGTCGTCCTATTCGATATTGAAGTATTCTAAACCAAGTGTTTCAGGTAGCTGAAGATTTACTATTGCTAATCTTCATCTGGTATGACAGGGGTTTCAGAGGGTGGTACCTGATGAATTCAGTGGTAGACCTAAAACGAATGTAACCCTCCCAGCCCGGCTCTCAGGGAGTTTACATCAGTGGCTGCTGTAATATTGGCTACTCAGGATGTGTTGCCTTGTTCAGGGGGCTGGCTAGATGTTGATAAGCAATGATGGGTGCAAGGAACTTTATTCATTCAAACAGCATCTTTATTATACACAGTCTCAGTTATTATACATAGTGAATCATGTATATCCAATTAAGTGTCTTTGGGCTGCACTGTGTTTATGGCTTCCCTAGCTGTCCCCATCTTGGCCTGCTGGGAATGTCATGAGGCTTTATAATGACATTTCTATCTATCAATTAAAAGAACTTAAATCTAATTAACAACTGTCTGGTATAAGCTGAATAAGCAGATCCCTCCCTTTTATTGTTAGTCAAGTGACTGTGTTTTAGAGTATTTAAGACAGTCTATCTTGGCTGTGAGCCATATGGCTGTGTAACATAAGTGCCACATTTAAAGTGTCTGTAGAGTTAATTTTGGAGTTGAAATTGGAGGTGAAGATTAGAGGTAGATCTGGACTCTGCACAACAACAACTTTGCAACTTATTTGTACTCTTTCTATCCTCCAATAACTAGGAAGTCTCTCCTCCTGTATCCCACTATGCCCTCCCTATTGCTTTTTCTGTTTACTGTTTCCTCACTCCTTTTGTGAACGTCTCTGTTCTCTCCAACTTCCCCATTCCCCAATGCACCATTATTTATATACCTCTCTCCCAACAACTTCTTTACACCTCAATAAAAAACACCCACACAAATCCTCTATTCACACCCTCTATCTACTCTTCCTAAGCCTGAACCCAGACATACACACCAGATCTCACCCACGCCTCCCTGCCATCTTTTCCCCTGTAAATGGTGTTAACCATCTGATTTAATACTGACTAACCTTAAAACTCGCCCACTAATCAATCATCCCAATAGCCTGCACTCATAGCTATTATCCCACATCCACAGTCACTCCTACCACCCATTGTGACCAAGCACTGCCATCTACAGCACTTATTCCCTCATCTGCGGTCTCTGTAAATCTCCCATCATACCACTTAGATTGTAAATTCTTCGGGGCAGGGATTTCCTTTTCTATTGTCTGATTTTGCTGCACTTATTGTATTATTATAATTCCCGTACTGTATTTTTTGTGAAGTGCTGAGTACACTTTTGGCGCTATATAAATTAAGACATACAATACAATGATCATGTTACCTATAAGGTCTCCTTGCTCAATAGCGCTGGTAGTGCTCCATGTCGCCTGGGTCACTTGACGGGCTTGGTATTACGTCTTCTGTGATCAGCCTCCCTATCTTGGGGCAGCCTGCAACCACATGGCTTTTGGTAATGAAAGCCAGGTATGGCCCCTCCGATGGGGCTAGTCCAACTATGCCATGGGGCTGTGGATTGTTTAGCCCACTTTAGGCATAGGCTGTCTCTGTAAAACTTTGTAGTAGTATCGGACCATTTCTTTGGGAGTACAGGGTACTCCCGAACTGAAAAACAATAAAGGAATATTCAACCTATACTAAACATTGGAATTTGCATAACTATTCACAGTGAGATACCTTTTCTTTAACTCCTCCTGGGATCTGAGTTCTAGAAGCATTCCCCTAAGCATGCCCATTCTGATGTCACTGTCTGCAGGCAGAAGGGGTGTGGCTTATCTTCTGTTGAGTCACCTCAACATTGTGATGGGTAAGGGGCGTTACACAGTTAACCCCTCAAGGCACTAGTAATCCCAAAGAGGGTTACAATTAAAAAAAAACCCTTTATTTATTTGAAGCAGCACTCTTGTGCAGCTTTCCTATAATTTATAGGAAGATGACTCCTAAATTATTGGTTTGTTAAGAGCTGTCTTTTCAAATGCAGTATAAGTGAATTTATAAAACCTAAATCATTCAGATGTTGGCTTCTATAGTGAAACATGAGTGCAATACACAAGTCAGAATTTAAAATTGGTGCAGCTAATGAAACCTATTCTTAATTGGCCTATTGGTAATATGCTACTGTATATATATACATACAATATGCAAAGTATTCTGTAGCTGCAGGGAATGTCCACAGAAAAACATGTCAGTCACTATTGCTTATGGTTAGCCTGATCCATACACCTCCTACAACTACCAAGACAGGTTTTGCCCCATCTCTTGAGCAATAAAGTAGTGGACACGCTAATCCCAGCCCTTTTATGCTGGAAATGCCAAGACGTTTCATTGAGTACTATGTTATTGGAGAAAGAGTCTAAGACATGGCCTCTACATAATACAAGTAAGATGTGTTTATTTTGCCAGTACTTAACATTTTTGCATGGTTTTACTGCAAATCTCAGGTAATTAGAGAATCAATAATAAACACAGAAAAATAGAATTTGACAGCACACGAGAAACCCTTGTCCCACCTATGTATGTTCTTAAACAGATCCTTGGCTTTCTTTTATATTATAGCTTTGTCTATCTCAATCATTTTAGAATTCCCTTACTGTATTCACCTCTACCATATTTATTGGGAAGATATTCCATTAATCCACCACACGTTCTGTAAATGAGTACTTCCCCACATTTCGCTTTAGCCTGCAACCTGCAAGCTTCAGAACATTACCTCTTGTTCTAGCGTTTCTCGTTCTCTGAAATGTCCCTTGCGTAGTTTGTTGAAAACCTTCTCTTTTCTCTGCTCCATGCTCCTTTTTTTCTCTGCTCCATGCTCCTTCTCTTTTCTCTGCTCCATGCCGCATGCTCCTTCTCTTTTCTCTGCTCAGTGGCGAGAAAAGGTTTGTGAATCGTTTAGGATTTTTACATATTTCTAACCTAAAGTGTTATTAGATCTTGATCTAAGTCCTAATAATAAATAACGGTAAACTGATCAAGCAGATTAAAAAATGTTTTTGTCTCGATATTTATTTATCCAGAAATGATTAAACATTCAATATCCATGTGTGAAAAAGTATGTGAACCTTTAGATTCAGTACCTGGTGGCACCCCCTTGATTAGCAAGGACTTCAACTAAGCGTTTTATGTAACTGCTGGTCAATCTCACATCGGTTTTGAGGAATTTTGGTCCATTACTCCTTACAGGACTGCTTAAACTCTGTTACATTTGAGGGCTTCCTTGCATGCACAGCTCGTTTGAGATCTTTCCACAACATTTTGATGGGATTTGGTTCCGGACTTTGACAAGTCCATTCTAGAACATGTAATTTCTTCTTCTGCAGCTATTCTTTTGTAGATATGCTTGTATGTTTAGGATCATTGTCTTTCTGCATGACCCACTTTCGCTTCAGCTTCAGCTCATGGACAGATGGCCTGACATTCTCCTCTAGAAACATGATACAATGCAGAATTTATGGTTGTCAATGATGGCAAGCCGTCCAGGTCATGAGGCAGCAAAGCAGCCCCAAACCATGACACTCCCACTACCATGCTTGACAGTTCCGATGAGGTTCATCTGTTTGAACTCAGTGTTTTGGTTTTTGCCAAACATAAAGTTTCTCATTGACGACAAAAAGTTCTACCTTTGACTTGTAGAACTATGTGTTCTTTAGCGAACTTCAGACAGGCAGCAATGTTCTTTTTAGAGACAGGTGGTTTCCTCCTGGCTATCCATTCATGAACACCATTATTGTTCAGTCTTTCTGATAGTTGAGTCATGAACACTCACATCAGCCAAGGCTTGAGTGGGCTGCAGATCCTTGGATGTTACTCTGGGGTTCTTTGCAACTTCCTGGATGATTTGCCGGTTTGTTCTTGGAGAGATTTTGGTAGGACTTCTGGGTAGAGTGACACTGGTCTTGAACTTTCTCCATCTGTCTGACGGATGATTGGTGGAGCCCCAAATCCTCAGAAATTGTTTTCGAACCCTTTCTAGAATGATGAACATCAATAACTAATTTTCTGAGGTCCTCAGAGATTTCTTTTGATCGTGCAAACCTGTATGGTGAAGACCAAACTCACAAAGTTTCTGATCTTAATATAGGATGGGGCCTTCCAAACTCACACCTGAAAAATCTACCTAAATTCTGATGGGTTTTATTAAGTAAACCAGATGTTCCTATTTCTAGTTCTCAAGGACCACTAACAGTGCAGGTTTTAAGTATACCCCTGCTTGAGCACAGGTGGTTTAGTCAAAATGATTAGACCACCTGTACTAATGAGAGGTTAGCCCTGAAACTGCACTTAGTGGTCCATGAGGACTGGAGTTTGGAACCTCTGATGTAGACATATAATTTTAGAGCCAGCATGCAATAAATGCGATACCCATCTACAAAGGCAAATCCTCCCCCATTCATCAGTGGATGTGACGTGCCATCCCAAAGCACTTCAGCATATGAAGTCACAGAATTACATTCCTCTTAACTTTGGTTTGGGTCAGCAGTGTGCAAACCATAACAGTCTCTGGAGTATAAATGGAGCGTTTTTCTCTTTTTACTGGTAAATGAAGTATGCTTTAAATGAAGTATGCTTACCTCCTCCCTCTGTTTCTTGTATCAAATCTCCACATATTCTAGTACAGGTTTGCTTCCTCTACCTTCTGATCTGATCTCCATCCAGGTGATGACTAAAATGGTTTGAAACTGATTTGTATATTAAAGCAGCAACCCCAGCAAATTAAATATGAAGTCTTCAAAATAAACGAATAATGTTGTTCTGGTCTATTTTTTTGCTTTTCATTATTTTAGTTTTAGTTTGTTTATTTCTTCATTGGCATAAACTATTATCATTGCAGTTTTTATTGCCTTAATGTCTTTGGGTGGCTGCAGCCATCTCAACTTCCCTGGGACTCAAAATTCTAGCAACTGATAGTTCCAGAATGTTACATATCTAACACGGAAGCAATGTTAAAGCTCCAGTTCAAGTGACATGTTTTTTTAAAATAGGTTTTAATAGGTCTCCGGAGTTGATTTCAGCTCGCTGAACCCACTGTTTCACGAGATGCTTAACTGGGAAGGTGGTGCCAGTAGAAGCTCCAGCTCGTTCACTTAGGAATATCAAAACGACGACTTAAATGTCTCGTGTCAAATACGGCCCAATAGGAAACCATGACATCATGCCTTGTCTTCCTATTGGCTCAAGTGACCAGGGGTTTTAAACTTCAGTGAGATACCAGCATCCCCAACCGAGGTGAGTATCTCCGGAAGCAGGAGGTCCTCGAAACAAAAAAAATAAAAAAAATAAACCTATTTAAAAAAAAAAAAAAAAACCTTTAAACACGTAGCAAAAGGGAAAATGGAACACTTTATTTTTTTATAGTGTGTTGAGTAGATTTTCTCTACAATTGATTTGTATTTCCACATTGAACACATGCACCTAATGTAACATATGGGTGTAAAACTTGACACATGCTTTCAGTTGAATGTGGTTGTTCCCAGTTACATTTCTGCAAGTCACTTTTTCTCCCTGTGGCTCAACCACCAACAATTAGATTGTAAGCTTTTCACGGTAAGGGCTTTTTGTATCTGCAAAGTTCTACGTACAGTGCTATGTTCACTGACTGTGCTATTTAGGGGAGGGGAAATAATTATTATTTGCAATAATCTACATGCAACATGCAGCTTTTCCAACAATATTGCTAAACTGAAGAGGGGTCAGCGTTTCTTATGAACCGGTCCTGTGCACTGTTGAGCATACTTACATGTAGGGTAACCTTACTTTATGCTGATACATTTTCTTCTTCTTTCAATATGTTTTATATAGTATGATCGTTTTGTCTCTTTACCAATCGTTTTGACCACATCTATACTACAGCAGTCTGCACCATATTGCCAGTGAATTCATCAAAAGAAAATGTTAGCTCATGAAGACTCATTTTTTTTCTTATCCTGTTTAACAATATTGGTCCTGTTCTTGCTTCTTCTTTCCAAACAAGTGCAATATCTTGTGTTCTCTCTGTCCCTGCTTCGATGGCTGTGTTTTTGACATTCCTTCTTTTCACAACTCCGTTTTCCTTTTGATTCTCTCCCGCAGGTCACACAAGAGGCTGGTGAATTTATGATCACCTTCCCGTACGGGTATCACGCCGGTTTCAATCACGGCTTCAACTGTGCCGAATCAACAAATTTTGCTACAGTCAGATGGATTGATTACGGAAAAATTGCCAAACTGGTGAGTTGATGATTTGCCGCAGACTAACGTTTGATATCATGCTGTGCTGCATGAAACCTGCATTGTAAAATGACAACTTTACAACCTCCATATCATGGCTTTTGGGGTTTAGCTCAGTCTGTATTGATTGCAAGTTGTTTCACTGAGCTGGAAAGTATGTAAACGACGTTTACTTTTGTCATTTTGTAATTTATGCCAATGTAGTTTTTCTTTTTAACCTTTCAAACATTTCAAACATTTTTAGTTCCAAAATAAGGGAAATTAAATGCATTGTGGACAGCATGGTGGTATAAAACAAAAAACAGAAAGATGCATACAGTATATCCATTTGTGCCTTTAGCTGTATTTACATTAGGCAGGTACTGTATCTGTGTTGGAGTTAAAAGCTGGAATTTGCCAGACATTCATTTTTCAGTATAGTATAATAAACCATTTTTTCCCATGTATTATTTTTCCTCTTTATAGATTAACAAAATATTGGAGTTTGAGATTCTAATGAAGTTTTTTTTTTTAACTTATTTTATTTGAGTTTTCAGCGGGGGGAGGGGAAAACATTGGTCAAAATATGTCAAAAGCGTTTGTATTAAATCCTGGGCCAAAACTTGGGTTGTCATAAAGGGGAATCCTTCTTGAGGGGTTCGCTATTATTTCAAGTTTCGATTTTGCCATATACAATATGTTCAATGTGAATTTTATTGTTTCTGAGTCAAATAATGGAGACTGGTTCTTGGACTTCTCTAGCCATAGGAGAGACTCTATTGATGTTTTTAAATTACTCCTTAAATAAACGGTTACCTGAATGATTCTGAAAAGTGGCACTAGGTTAGATGCACCCTTGATAGCCAGCTGCCTGTTCATTATTTGAAAGAAGTGAATGAGTGAACAGCAGTCCCTGCTTTTTTGTTTTTTTTTGTTTTAACATATATATTTTTGTACCCTTTTTGAAGAAAGGGGTTCCGTCTCCGAAGAGATTTCATTTTGAAATTCTCTTACAAGACTCCATGCAAGGGAGAAAAAATATAGCCACTGGGGTCAGCCTGACTCGCAATAGCCTATAGAAAGCCATGACATCATCGTGACATTATATTGCAGCTTCCGATTGGGTGACCAAGCAGCCATCTTGGTGTTTCTTTCACAGTGCTGATAATGGGGAAAAAAGGCAGTACTGTGCAGTATAAGTTAAGTTTGATAATCGTGTCAATGACATCACAACAATCCCATGGTGTAGCCGGTAGAGAATCGCTACTAGTGTCATGGGTTTGATACCTGCATGGTATGGTACAATTATTATTTTATTTTAATTATAATGTATAATTTATAAATTATTTTATTTTATAAATTATTATATTAAATAATAATTTATAAATTATACCATACCATGCAGGAATCGAACCCATGACCCTTCATACACTGTAGCGATTCTTTACCTGCTAAATCATAGGACTTGGAAACTTGGAGAGGTTTTTAAATCGTGAGCCACGCTCAGACAGCGTTATAAGCGGATAAATATATATACATACATACATACATACATATGTAGCCATGTTTAAAAATGGTATACAGTTCTCTCTCATGCTGGCAGTAAACCTGGTAAGTATACAGGATTGCCAGCATCAATCATGGAGGTTTGCCCTCACACCCTGGTGAGGTGTCATATGTACACCAGGGGAGCGGTAACATACTCTGTGTCCACTGTTAGTGACACAAGAGGTGTGGCTATTCCCTAAGTTATATAAGACACAGCACTGTCCAAAGTTAGTGAGTGTTAACTAGGAGTTCCAAGCATGTGTTAATGATTAGTATCTGCACTGTGATCAGGGACCTGACCTAGGTGGTGATCTCCCTGAGGGGAGAGGTGATGCAACTCCATTGGGAGGGAAGAACCTTCTAAAGGGATGCCAATGATGA
Source organism: Ascaphus truei (assembly GCF_040206685.1). Classification (NCBI taxonomy): domain Eukaryota; kingdom Metazoa; phylum Chordata; class Amphibia; order Anura; family Ascaphidae; genus Ascaphus; species Ascaphus truei. The sequence continues at coordinate 158,626,736 of NC_134483.1, read as the reverse complement.
CAATGAGCGGCTAGGACGACCGCTGTGAGGGGCAGTCTGTCTAACCATGCAAATAAAGATGCCCAAGTTCAACAAAACCCTCATGTGTGAGTGTGGAGTTACTCATCAGAGGAAGGCACCAAGAAGGAGTAACTCATCAGATCCATCTCCCTGCGGATGCAGAGATCCTGATGAGGTGGAGGCGCTGCACTGGATGTAGGTAGGACTCAAAGCACACTACCTCAGCGCCTGTCTTGCTGATATCCCCACCAACATCATGCGGGAGACTCAGGAGTCCTGTAGCCAACAGGTGCACCACCAGACACATCCATGTAATGGGGACCACCGGTTAGACCACAGGCGCCAATCTGAGATTGGGTGGGTCAAGGAGGGTACAGAAAAACTGTTACACATACATACATACATACATAGTACAGTTCCTTAGTAATCAGAGGGCTAAAGAAGCTTTGAGAGAGACGCAGCTCAGGGAAAATAGGTTACAATAAAATACTTTATTTTGGGGGGAATGTGAATGCAGCTTCAGAAGCAGCAAAACCCTTCCACTTAATCTTTGTTTAAGACTGTTAGTCTTAATACATTGCAAACTTTTAACTAAGCCTTCCTTGCAAATGTGCCACCTTGCTCACTTTCAGTTTATTTTTTCACTGTTATGTATAGCTGTATACTTTTCCTTTTGAAGGTTTGATTTCTTCAATCTTAAAGTGTGATTAAAACTTCACAGAACTGTTGAAGCTGCCCTGTGATTCGACTTATATTTTCTGTTGTAATTCAGGTAGTTGATACTGTAACTTCTCCAGTTGAAGATGCATGTACTGTATGTGAGAGAGAATATAGGTTATTATGGCACCTTGTGAATTGTATGAATATGTTAAGAGCTATATGAGAATTTGTAATGTTAGTTTTATAATAGCTTTTCAAATGTAGGTCTAAAAGATTACGTAACTGTAAGCTGCACACCAAGAAATACAACACAGCATGCATTATACTGTATATACTACTTTCATTAGTGGCTCTTGCATTGATCTACACTCTCTTATTAGATGGAAATTTTAAATCCACAATTCTGTTTGTTTTAGGACTCCCATAAAAATATTAATTAGCGTCAATATTTCTCTAGAGCTGAAATCTACTCAAGTATTTCAAAATATTTGATTAGCGAGAACTGCATGGGTAGTTGTACTGTAATGTTTTTCTGAACATGTGATCGGAGCAGCACATTTGTGTGTCAGTGCATTAAATGCAGTTATCATCTTGGTACTCAAACTATCATTGTGAAAATACAGTGACAAATATGGGTGTGCAACCCAGGGACGGCAACATTTCGGGAATTCAATCTTTTTCTTATAGTTTTGTTTTTTTTAAATATAAAGTTCAAGGGACCTAACTAAAAGTTCTGTGTATCTACTTCGATTATCGATGCAGAGGCTGGTCATCAAACTTGTTCGTAAATACATTACACATTCTCAGTGTTGATATATTACTCATTATACAGTATATAGTCTTCTAAAGGCTGTCTAAATGCATCTGTATGTATAAATGACATACTATCAGACTTTGCATACATTTACAAAGCACCTCAAGGTTTTGTTGCCAAAATAAAAACCTTCACATAAACTAGAAACCCTTTGTGACTTTTCCCTCACTGGAAAACAACAATCCACTTCAGGGTCCCCCCTATATGGTCTTCAAGCACGTCCTACCCTCAATAGGTGATGGCAAGCACTTCATCATAGCTTGCTTAGAGCAGGGGTGCGCAAACTTGCCCCCCCCCCCCTCTCACGTCCCCCTCCTTACCTTGTCTCCGGCGTAAAATAACGCTGTAGGCTCGCGGCACATTGCCATGGCAACGTGTCGCCGGAGACCAGGTAAGAGGTTACAGGGGCATTGCGTGGTACCCCGGCACTTAATTTAACCTCTGTAACTGCAGCTCCCCCCTAGAAAATGTCACGCCCCACAGTTTGTGCACCCCTGCCTTAGAGAGTCACCCCATAGCTGCCAGAAGGGATAGGTTCCCAGCTGGCGAGCAAAAGCTATGTTAGGGGAACAGGGTGTGCTTCCTCAAACGTGAGGGTGCCCTGCCAACAGGTCCCAGTGAAGGTTGGAGCGGCCACATTTGCAAAGGTAAGTGCATTGACTTAAAGTGACAACAAGGGAAAGAATTGCCCCTCTTTGGGGTATGCTGCATGAGCACCCTTAAGGCTGAGTCCCCGCTGGAAGAAGTTGTTGTTTTGGACTGTTTTCTTTAACTTTAAAGTTTCTGCTGCCCTCTACTTATATCTCACCGCACCAACCCTGCACGGGTGCCAGCCGCTGAGAAATGAGGTAACCAGCCACTGAGCATTACCTGCACTTAAATACACTACCATGCAGACATTGGCCCCTCTTCTGTTGGCCGGGGGAAGAGGTGGCGCACATGCACGCACACATGCACGCACACATACATGCACGCACACATACATGCACGCACACATGCACGCACACATGCACGCACACATGCACACATGCACGCACACATGCACACATGCACGCACATGCACGCACACATGCACATGCACGCGCACATGCACGCACACATGCACATGCACGCACATGCACATGCACGCACACATGCATGCACGCACACGTGCATGCACGCACACATGCATACATGCACGCACACATGCACGCACACATGCACGCACACATGCACGCACACATGCACGCACACATGCACGCACACATGCACGCACACATGCACGCACACATGCACGCACACACACACACACTGTATACACGCATACACACACTCGCATACACACACTCGCATACACACACTTAATATTATTGTTTACAGTGTAAGTAAGGCATATTGTTGCTACGAGACTTCACTTTAAAGCACAGTGATTAAACTACATATAAATATAGTTTTTTTATTTTATAAGAGGCATAGTAGTTATGTATGCACGCGTCATACGCAACATCAGGAAAAAAATGGTGTTATAAAAACACAAATGAATGTAAAGTTTGCTTCACAGTTGATTTAGACTGCAAACATATGTGCATTGGGCTTTCTTTGTGCAACCTCCTTTGTTTGACCTCTTGTCACCTTTTTACCCACCATAACTTTGTATTGCAAAGCCAGTATAACCAGCCTCACATGGAAGAGACCCAAAAGATCAAACAGCTGTCTGAGTAGGTTTACTGGCTATGTACTTCTTTAACCCAGGCTGTGCTGAAAGCTGTGTAATGTGGAAGGCATAAGCTTATAGGGGTCCATGTTAAAATCGACATGAAGTAAAAGGTGACCATGCTCATTTGTACTGTACTGTATGTCATTTCCCAGAATCCCTGGCTGCAGTGGAATCACTGTATGCCAAGAGATCATAGTGAAAAGCAGGGTTGGAGACGTGTATTGTGGAGGGTTTATGGTATTTTGTTACCCACAATAACTTATATAATGTGTTGCTGCAACCTCTTTGGAATTTTGACCCGGTTGTGACGACGTAAGCAGAACTGTGCTGCTGTAAAGCACGGTTTCCATCTCCCTTAAACATTGTAACTATTTTATTGTTCCCGTTTATGAAAGTTAAAAGCACTAATATGAAGAATTGTCTACAAATATTATATGGTATGTCTGTCAAGGGTAAACATTTGTTTGCCCGTAAAGTCTTCAGCTGCTGTTCAATCAAAACCGCTTAATTTCTTCTTTTATAGGCTTCTATCAGTTGATAACATCTAAAACATATAGTGCTCAAATCCATCACGGACTGGCAATAGCTTGCCTCCTGTGTACAGATTTTCAAATGAAACTTTAAATCTCACAAGCACACGATCATGTTTGATAGTGGTTAAAAGAATGATTAGATTTTCTTCCCCATCTGCTTTGTAAAATGTTTGCAATGTAGGCGTATACAGTAGGACGGCAGAATGTTGGTGACTAAGAAAATCAAGTTGCTTACTTTATTTTACTTATATTACTTTTTAATTTAGCAAGTGCAAAAACTTTGGAAGTGTACATAATTTAAACCAGGCCTGCACCACTCCAGTCCTCGAGGGCCGCGAACAGGCCAGGTTTTCAGGATATCCCTACTTCAGCACAGCTGGCTCAATTAGTGGCTCAGTCAATGACTGATATATACCATTTATTTATGTAACGGGTATTCCACCCCACCCAATCGCATCTATAGTGTGGGTGAGTAGAACATGTGGTGTTACCGGTGTGGTGCGTATACCTGCAGGCTCACAGGAGGTCTGAGCCTCCGCTAATGAGAGCCTGGGGTGAATCCTCTGGAACGGATCTTCTTTCAGCGCCTCCACCTATGTAGGATTCTAGGGAAGTGTAGAATGACCCTACATAGGAACCCAATCAGAAACCACACACACAGTGATTATATAACTAATGACTTTACTAACAAATAATAATAACCGGTGTCCCTCTCACTAGGAGACACTAACAGCGACGTCTCGCAGGACGATTCCCCAACACTAGGTGATCCCACCCAGTGTCCCAAGAACCCCACCCAATGTACCGTACTCCTACAGAGATAGTCAATGGGTGACTGCGCAGTCACTAAGAACCTCTAGGCCTGTTGGTGCACATATGATGGTATAATACCTGCCGAGCACTCCGGTGCTCGGGTCAGCAACAATCTTCTCAAAGGGTCAGACGTGTGATGAATCCGTCTGATCCTCCAACCGAACTCCTTGCCCGTGCGAACCGCCAGGGGCGATCCTATTCGTACGAAAGTCTCTGTGGACCCCAACGTGGGTCCAACCGCTCCACAGGAACAGCAGCAGCCGCTGTGTCCCTATCTATATAAGTGGTACTAACGTGACAGGAACCCTAACCTAGGGCCTGTCCCTGTAGTACAGCAACCTGTAGTGGCTTGGGGAACTCCTATGGCCGGCAGGGGGTAATGACCTGTCCCACTCCCCTAACTACCCAAGTCCCTTCAGCCTCACTACTTTCTAACTAGTCCCAGCGCCTACAGCAGCAAGCTGTAGTTCACTGGAGGCTGCAGCCAACGTGCTGCGCAACAAGGTGCCTGCCTGTCAGACCTCACAGCACTGCCCGCTGTGACTCTGACAAGGCAGCACTCCAAACTAGGGGTCGCGTCCCTCTCTAGGACCTCCCTAAGCAGTTACCCACCCAACTAGTGGGGAGTTGGGGCCTACCTGGAGTGTAGGTACCTATATGGGGCAGAAGCTGCACTCGCTCCCCGCACCCTTCCTTCCCTACAGCTCCCTGACTCCAACTCTCTTAACTGCGGACTTCCAACTCTCTTTATAACCTTCCTTTTCCAGCTCCCACGAATGTAAGTGGCAGGGTCCCTAACCTGAGGGCTGCCCCTGGCAACACTCACCTTACTGGGGAGCTGAGCTATCCCGGACCAAGGGGGTGCTGGCCTAATACAGGGGAGTCCCTCTCTCCTGTACCCTACCTCCTTCCCTTGTCTGCTCCTTCCTCTGACTGACTAGTGTGCTCTTTTGCCCGCGAAATGTATCCAATCCCTCTCAGACTCTTGGCCCTCATTGGCCACACTGTACCACCTGGTGTGCTTGGCCCTAAGCCTCATGGGAATTGTAGTCCTGTGGAGGCTGTACTTACATTGGGGCCGCGTGCGCGCCCTCCCTCTGCCTATACTAACCCCTAATGGCCGCCACAACCTCTCACTAGCTATCCCTACTCTCGCACGACTCTCCTGCGCCTTCCCTGCCTTCCCTGCCCTCACGCAACTGCTCCCTAGCTCTAGGGTTCTCATTGCGCATGCGTGAGCTATCTGGGCCGCCGGGGACCTACTGCGCATGCGCGAACCGGCGCAACATGGCGGCGCCTTACAACCCGGCTCCGAGAGCGCCGGGAGCCCTGTAATGCGCGTGCGGCCTTGGCAACCGGCCGCACGCGTCCCCGGCAACCCCTGAGCCGGGACCTGACCGCCCTCTCCCCTGCCATCGCCGAACGGAGCCGCCATTGGACGCGGCGGCCCCCGCGATCGGCAGGCAGGTGAGGGGGGTGCGGGAGTGCTGGGGAGACCTGGCTACATTTATTTTCTGAGCCACTAATTGAGCCAGCTGTGCTGAAGTAGGGATATCCTGAAAACCTGGCCTGTTTGTGGCCCTCGTGGACTGGAGTTGTGCAGGCCCAATTTAAATGATTTTAAAGTTAATGTGCGATAGTAGCCATATTTCGTTTGTAAATATATTGAATATAGTTCAAAACTATTACCACATGTTTTCTCATAAAGATAATCTGATGGTTTTTATCATAGTGCTCAAAATCCACGCCGTTTTTGGAAACAGCTTTGGGAGCTGAAACATTGACCATTAAACATGACCTTTTTTGAATTTGGGAGTGCTTGACGTCATGTTTTGATTGTGTACTTTCCAATGTACGGACGGTTTGCACCCTAGAAGACATCTACTACATATTGTGTGAGTGCCCGGTCCCTAGACTTTATATATAAAGAAGCGTGCGTCACTTACTTAAAAATCATTACAATAATTAATTCCATATATCCAATATAATTTAATTTTAAAAAATCAATAAAAACTGAGTCCACAGTCAAGTTTAGATGTAGTTAAGTAAGAATCCCTTCATTCAGATCTGTTTATGCAAATGCACAAGGGGAAAATTATCACTGCATTTATAATGCAGCTCGGTAGAGGTCCTTCCACCTTCTTATTCAAATATCCTGCAAAAAAACATAGTTCAGTTGACGTCCAATAGTAAAATTGTTTAAAAAAAATTGAGGTAAAGAGTATAACAGCATATGCCAATTTAAAACTCTCAGATTTGTTATTTTAAGACTGTCGCATCCACTGATGTTATGTTGCAATAATTGTCCACAGTATTGGTTCAAGCAATCCTGGGTGCTCCAGCACACCTTCAGTTGGATCTTAGGGGGACCTTGTACTGCTTACTGCTATATTCCTCCAGCTCTGACGCAACCCACGGTGGTTTCTCTTGCTTCTCTTTAACTCCAGTCAGTGTCTCAGTCGATCGTCGGAAGAGGCGCTTGGAGAAGTCAGTGAGGCGCTCTGTAGCTGTAGGTCAGTTCAGTGGTGCAGACAGGCTCTGACTGTATGTGTTTTGCAATATGTAGTGTACACCCCCGAGGAAGGAATAGCATTATTCCAAAACGCGTAGGGTTTTTGAGTGCAGCAACCCTGTGAGTCATGGGATGCAAGTCTTTCGCGTATTTCAGTAGGAGTTTTGAGTTTGGAAGGATAGGCCTGACTGCAAATACTTTAGTTCAGTTCTTTGTTTTAATCTTACTTATGCTTATTTAATAAAGTTCAATCCTGATGATTCAGGCACAACCACATGGAAGCTTCCATTGACTTGAATGTAAGACTCCTTCTCTATGACAGTAATTTCTAATTGCTACTGTATTTTTCTCATGATCATGTATCATTTCCAGAAATATTAGAGCTGACTCGATTATCTCATAGTTCTTTTTTTTTTTTTTTTTTCTCGGCTTAAGGATTTACTGCAACAAAAGTATGTTTGTTTTCATTAAGATGCACTCCTCTGATTACGATCTGTAAAATGATTATAAGCTAGTACTTTAGTACTTCTCACGGTGCTCGTGACTTGATAGTCTTAGGCTACAGGCCTGGCGGCGCGTGCACAGTTGAAAGCCGCGTTGTGTGGTCTGTAGGGGAGCGAATGGATGCGCGGGGGTTGGGCCATGACGGGGGGCACGGCCATGATGGGGAATATCTGCCCTTCCATTGGCTGCGCGCCGACCACGTGATCGCGTCGTGGCACGGGAAGACTAAATTTGCGCTTTGCACGCCCACATGCAGCCATTGGGGCCTGTCCCATAGAGGGCTGTGCTGTGGTGTGTGGCTCGCACGCCGTAGCACGCGCCACAGCCCACACTGGGGACTCAGCCTTACATTTTTATTCACAAACTCCTATGTGAAATGGGAAATTCTTTTTTTGAATGTAATGTCAACATTACCAAAACATAGCCTTGTTTTTTTTTAATTGAAGTGGATTAATTTAAAGCAACGAGCTGTGTTCTTAGTTTCACTTTTTTGGAACATCGCTAAAGTTACATTTTGTTATTCACCAGCGGTTACTATAAGATTCTGTTAACTATATTCTCTGGATAAATATTTATTTGTATTAATTAGATGACCACGTCACCTGGTGCCTTTTGTGAGTCAAATTGTAAATTTGAATTGCAGCATTATTAAAACAGAATAGTTATGGACAATAATTAATTGTAACAGTGTTTAATATGGAGCACTTTACAATGGCAGCACTATATAAGACTATATAAGTATATAACACTATATAAGAATACATAAATTGCCCCTTTGGAAATGGCAAACGTAGAAGGTTTCTTCTCGGTGTATTTGCACTCACCTTGTATGCATTATTGACTCCACTTTAAATAAGGCAGCAGTGCTAATTTGCTCTGATAAATTCATTCCTCTATAGCAAGGGTGCGCAAACTGGAGCCCCCGTGCTGTTCCCGAAGGTATTTAAATGAAATGTCAGGGGTGCGGCGAAGGCCTCTGTAAGTTCCCTTACCTCGTTAGACATGACGCCACGTTGACATGACGTTGTGATACCAGAACACCAGAGCCAAGGTAAAGGGGGGGGGGTGGGGAGGGGGGTGAAATGAGTCGGCAGGAGGGTGCAGGGGAAAACTTTTGCGCCCCCTGCTCTATAGTATACGCATTACTGATTTTTGTCACCGATTTTTCTTTCAACCCAAATTCTGTTTGCTTCCAGTTTTGTCAAAGTTCATGATTTAAAGAATATATTTTTGGACAAATTGAAGCAAGAGCTGTGTTAGTAGGAGAAATGTCACATTCATATTTCAGAAACTATGCAATCCTACTGTATGTATGAGTTACTGTATTAAACGCCTCTGAAAAAAAAAAATCAATCTTGACTAAATCTTATATCATTGATGTTCACTCGGAGATTGCTGGGGTCCAGAATGGACACAGGGAAAGGTTTATAGACCATCTTGTTTCCTAACGGACTGTGTCACAAAATAACATAATAATCTAACTCTGTGTTTTCCAACTCCAGTCCGCAGGGAACCCCAACAGGTCAGGTCTTAAGGATATCCCTGCTCCAGCACAGGTGGGTCAATCAGCGGCTCAGTCATTTTGACTGAGCCCCCTGTGCTGGAGCAGGATATCCTTAAGACAGGCCTGCACAAAATACGGCCCCGCGGGCCGCATGCGGCCTACCGGGGCACCCGGTGCGGCCCGCGATGGACCCCCTTCTACCCCTCCCTCCGCCTGCTCCAGCTGGGTGACGCGCTCTAGCAGTGTAGCGTGACCCGGGACTTCCGGGTCTGCTGCTAGAGCGCGCATCCCTTGTGCTTCCCTGCCGCCACCACCACCATTGTTGGGTAAGGCTGCTGACATGGGAGGAGGGGGGGGGGGCTGCTGACATGGGAGGAGGGGGGGGGGGGCTGCTGACATGGGAGGAGGGGGGGGGGCTGCTGACATGGGAGGAGGGGGGGGGGCTGCTGACATGGGAGGAGGGGGGGGCTGCTGACATGGGAGGAGGGGGGGGCTGCTGACATGGGAGGAGGGGGGGGCTGCTGACATGGGAGGAGGGGGGGGGCTGCTGACATGGGAGGAGGGGGGGGGGGCTGCTGACATGGGAGGAGGGGGAGAGCTGCTGACATGGGAGGAGGGGGGGGCTGCTGACATGGGAGGAGGGGGAGGGCTGCTGACATGGGAGGAGGGGGAGGGCTGCTGACATGGGAGGAGGGGGAGGGCTGCTGACATGGGAGGAGGGGGAGGGCTGCTGAAATGGAATGGGCTGGGGGGCTGCTGATATGGGCTGTGGGGGGCTACTGTGGGGGGCTGCTGATATGGGCTGTAGGGGGCTGCTGATATGGGCTGTAGGGGGCTGCTGAAATGGGGTGGGGGGCTGCATTGGGGGGCTGCTGAAATGGGCTGTGGGGGGCTGCTGAAATGGGCTGTGGGGCCCGACTGTTTTCCTTGTGAGGGGGAGAGTGGTGTGAGTTGCGGGGGGGGGGGGGAAGAGAGTGATGTGAGGTGCAGGGGTGGGGGAGTGATGTGAGGTGCAGGGGGATAGTGTGATGTGAGGTGCAGGGGGGGGGGGGAATGTGTGTGGTGTGCAGGTGGTATTGTGTGTGTGATGTGGAGGGGGAGTATTATGTGTATGGTTGAGGGGGAGAGATGGGGGTAAGAGATCGATGGGGAGTCTCGCAAAGGTTGATGATGGGTTTTGGGGGAGATAGGATGATGATGATGATGAAGGGTGCTGGAGGAGAGATGATGATGATGATGATGATGATTTTACCCGTGCGGCCCAAATCTTTTTTCCTTGGAGCAGTTCGGCCCTTCTCACTGTACAAGTTGTGCAGGCCTGCCTTAATACCTGACCTATTGGGGTTCCCTGAGGACTGGAGTTGGGAAACTGACTAATTATGTACTAAATAAGCTTCATGGGAAACGCATAATTATGGAGTTCTTTTAAAACTGAAATGAACCTCGACCTCTCCTCCCAACCCTCCCTATACCCCCCAGAATATGACATTACTTCATATCCATGCAAACTCCTACTTCCTTGAACTCTTCTAAGTCAGAGAAAGAGACTCTGAAAACTCACGACTCCTGGGGTGGTAGAACAAAATGGCAGAATCGGACATGGCTAAAATGACTTCCTGATTTGTCACTTTCGAGGAGGATCCAGTACGTCGTGTGGATGGGGGAGAAAATAGCATACTAGCCAGTGGCAATCTTTAAAACTTGTAATATATCTTTGTTTATCAAAAAGTTTTTTTTTTTTTTTTTGTGGGATTTAACCTTTAAGACTTCCTTAAAGCTGTTGGGAATGAGACCACATGATTTACTTTTGAAGACAAAATTGTTGATCCATGAAGAACCACAAGGGAATATGATGGCATTAGCTGGTTTATTCACCATAGGTAGAAGTGGCTTCATGTATTTAGATACTGGGAAAATATCCCTTGGACTTATGTACAAAAAATGGGATGCTGTTAAAAAAAATTGTTTTAATTGCGATCTCCACATCTAAATTGATGTGCACATCCAAGGGTGGTGTGTATATAATTTATCTTAAAGTGGATTTTGCGCCTGACCAGGTTTCGTGTTTATCTTCATGCGTCATGGGTGTCATACTTTGGCAAGTCATAGTTTTGGTGGCAAAATTGATTAAAATATAGATTAAATACATTATAGAGCTATGTGTTGAGTTTTTTCTGTTAAATTGAAATTCCTTGGGACATTCTTATCTTTTGTTTTTATTAGTCGATCTTTTTGTTGTTGTATTAGGCCAGGTCTCCCCTGCCTGCTGCAGTGCCCGCTATGGCGGGCATTGCAGGGACAAGAACTGCCCCTCAATGGGGCCGGGCCCACTATAAGGGGTGGCCACCACGCTGCGTGGTCAGTTTTTCTGAAAGACAGGAAAATTTAGCTCCTCCAATGAGGGCGAACCTGCCGGGTGATGTCTTTGCTGCGCCCCTACCACGCCTCCGTCACGCCCCACCCCGGTCTTTCCCCCTGCAGCTCACTGCAAACCGGGTATCAGAGTTGCACGTGCCGCCAGCCTGGCAGGCGCGCGTGCAGCGCAGACAGCGGGGCCGTAGCCTTATGTGTCATGGGAGACAAGGACAATTACACCAGGGATCAGTACCCTAGACAGAACTGGAACAAAAAAATGAATTTATTGGAAGAAGTTTTCACAAACCTCCAGTACATGAGACACAAACTCACCCAACTGGGGCAAAAACCTGAAGTCCTAGGTGTGTGGACCTCTGCCTGGAAGTTTACTCTGATACATGTTCCCAACTTGCGCTGCTGTCCTCGGTAGTATGTGCAACACTGCCTTGCTCTCCCCTAGCTAGCAGTTTTTAATTGATCACCATTGCTTCACTCCAAACATCTCAGGCCGATGCTGCACACAAAGACTGGAGCTCCACCAGATGCTGACTCAGTCAGCTCTTTCAGCACACAGCCATCACAAACGCTACCGGGTCAAAAATTACTCCGTTGAGGCTGGAGAGGAGTAATTATAATGATGTCCCAATCTGGGAGATGCCAGCTAGTCTGGGTAGGAACAACAGCCCTGGTCTCTTCACACAGCCCCAGACCCGATTGATGAGATTACTGGGATTGAAGGTGGGCCAGGAAGTCCAAAATTGCATGCCCAAATATGGTGTCATATTCTTAACATAGTCCACAGGATGCAGACAGGGACAGTAGAATGCCCTTACAATCCCCTTCCACAGGCATACAATACAGATACATCCCCAGATCTTACAGCTTTCTTGCAGAGCAACTCCACTCAGCAGGTGGTCGACTTCTCTCTGATTCCTCAACAATGGGCCTAATCCCATTACTGTGTCCAGGCCTACAATACCAAACTCTGATTACAGTGTATAAGGCCGAGTCCCCGGTGGCCGCGGCTGCACGCTCCACACACCAAGTACAGGCCTTTATGGGGCAGGCCCCAGTTGGCGTATGTGCACAAAGCACGACGGTGCAACCGCTGGAAGGGAGTACGAGAATGTTGTCTTCCAGTGCGGCGACGCGGTCACATGGTTGACTGGTAACCAATGATAGTGCAGATAGTGTAGACCAATGGGAGTGCAGAGTAGACCGATAGGAGTGAAGTATTTGCCGTCAATGCCGCGCAAACCCCCCGCACCTCCCCTTCATGGCTGCACGTTCGTTTGCTTCGCCTAGACCGCAGATCATGGCTTTTACTGGTGCACACGCCGCCATGCACAGCCACCGGGCACTCGGCCTAAGAGAGCGTTAACCCCTGTAAGTCCACCCTCTTGAACAGAGCTGTACATCACTGTTTTACATATTTTAAGAATAACATATACAGGCATACCCCGCTATATGGACATTCACTTTACGGACACTCGAGAGTACGGGCATATTTACAATAGCACCATTGCCCTGTGTCTGTATGCTCGCTTCGCAAGTACGGACACTTATTCGGCCCTACAGACCGCCGTAGTTGTGACGCGCTGATTCCCCTCGCCCAATTGGAAAGCGGCAGCTCACGCATGCGCCTGTGAGTAGAACACAGGCACGTCCTGAGCAGCAATACCGGCTCCCTACCTCTACCGAAGTGAAAAAATGTAGTTCTTCACTTTAAGTACATTTTCGCTTTACATACATGCCCTGGACCCATTGCGTAGGTTAATGTGGGTTATAGGAAATAGATTATAATGGCGATAACTTGTGCACAGTGTCCTAAAAAAATAAAGCCATATAATATAAAATATATATATATAAGAAATAAATATCTTAAGGTGAATAATTAATGTGAACAGTGATCAATTAGTAAATATAGTGACACAATCAATTCCACCACCCAGTGTGAAGGTGCTAATTGAAAAGCTACTCAAAACCCTTGTTTAGACTGTTCTTTTAGTCTGTTCAGTTCCAAGATTCTTCAAAGGTTCAGGGGAGCGCCAATGTTCACGTCATCATTATGTAAGAGAACAATAAAAGCAACATGGTATGGTACAGTTTCAACCTGGTGTAATTATCTTAGAAGTGAAAAATATCCACTCACACTTTTCTCCTTATCAATAAGGCAGTACAGAGATACTCCTCTCTCTGAACAGAGCAATGAATCAGGACATCCACAGATGCAGACCCCTTTCTCTCTCTCCTCCTCTCCGTCGTAATAGAAGCACCCAAGAAATAACAAGAGAATCTAATTGCGCAATACGTTTCAAAATGTATTGAAAGTTACACCAGATAAAGCATATGGATATGCGCTCACATGGAATATAAAAACGCAGTCATGGTACGAAATCCCGATTGGAAAATGGGCAATTCACGCACATAACGCGTTGAATCAGTGTCCAGTGTTCAGTCAGTGCAAGTGTGTGATGCGAAGTCCTGGCAACCGGAGATCCTCCAGCACAGTCTTTCCGCCCACAACCCCACGTAGCCGGAAGTGACGCCGTAGGAGCTGAGACGCGGAGTGGAGTGGCGTGTACCGGTGAATTGCCCATATTCCAATCGGGATTTCCGTTTGCTAGTGCCTAATAATAATTAATAATAATGGTAACTGAAACACATGAGAAATATTTTTTAGCATGGAGCAGGGGATTTACAAAGCCGATAAGGGGTATCAGACCTCGATCTGGCCTTACCTGCCAAAGAAGTTAACGCTGGAACGTGCTCCAATACCCATTATCGGCTTAGTGAGCCTTGGCATTGAAGTGCTGCTATTAATAATAATAATAATAATAATAATAATAATAATAATAATATCATCAGTAACATTATTTCATACATCTACCAACACTTCTCAAAGGAAACATGCAACGAAATGAGAACACAGGGAACGCCATTAAGTATTACACAAACTGCCGTAAGAGACCTGAGTGCAATTTAGGCAGATGTTTTGCCTCACCGCAGAAATTGAATGCAAAAACCTCTCATGTACTTTGCATTTCATCAATGAAATGATACAATTGACATATAGAGCACAATGTTTACTGAACTGTTCTACTCCGTAAGACACTTTAAATACCATTCACTTTAATGTGATGTAAGAGGTGGCCTGGCACCGGGAAACCTTTTGTGGAGTACAGTAAAAACATTTAGTAAATATATGGGCCTAAATCTCTCTGGTTTATCAGTAAGTATATAGTCTTTAATTAGTCCAGCATTGTCACTGAAAAATATTAACAACCTGAGTTATACAGTAGGCAAAGTACAAAGCAAAACCTAGAGGTGTGTTGAAATAACCTCTGTGGTTACTGTGCAGCATTAGCCAGTTTGTAGTTCTCAAGATCTTTGAGACATTTTAATAAGCTGCTGAGGCTGTAGCCAGTCGGTAACTATGCAATTCCTGTTTTTCACTTTAAAATGTTCCTTTTGATTATAATCAAATACCAGCTTGTCCATTGTGTCCAATTGTTTCCTTTCCAGTATCACTACTGAACAATGAGCAAATTAGCTACATCTAGTGTAGTGTGTGTCCCCCCTTCCTCCTGCTGCATGCAGGTTTGGTGTGTAATAGCAATTAATTTTTCTCACATCACATACATCAGACATGAAGGAGATTTTGTTCCTTTGTGCAACGTATCTTACACACGTCAAGATCCTTAGCAGTGGTCCTTCCTTCTAGTACAGTTCAGAGTTCAGTCACTGGAGTGACTTCACTAACTTAACCTGTGCTTGCGATGCAGATAGATGTAAAGTTTCCTATATGAAAATGAGGTCTGTGATTACTCATGCATATTCTGCAACAGGGGCTGCTCAGAAGCATGCTTTGTGTGGGTATGTTAGATCAAAGTTCTGGCCTGCAGGTTGTATTTCATTTTTCCTTCTCCCTTTGGTGGCATGAAGTGTAGTTGTTTTGATGTTGGGTTTGATGGATTTGTTTGCCACTACATTCATTAGCTTCACATCAAAAAACTGACAGGCTGTTAAATGAAACTTTGGCTTAGATTTTCAGCTTGACTGTTTGGAGACTTTCTTGAAGATTTTATTTATTTATTTTTTACTCGTGTTCTGCAGCACCCTCAAGCATTTGTTTCTGTCTCTGCGGGGGGAGAGAAAAAAAAGTTATTTACTGTACTGATTTTCTTGAGTAAAAAAATAAAAATCGTTGTCTGAGGAACAGCCATATCTAGTTTACAATATCACAACAAACGTATTAGTTAGACTGGGTGAGCGCGAATATGAGTGGCACCAAAAATATATGAATCAGATTAGTACGAGATGGAGTGAATGATAAATGCAGTAAGCCCTACAGTATATTACTTTTCCTCCCCAGGGTACTCTGTCATTCAGCCCTTTGTTTTATATATTTATATCACACACATCATAACCAAATAGGGGTGGGGAATACAATGACATTTAAGAGCACTATATAATGACTGTGGTACTGATTTTCTTTCACCGGTTTCCTTCAGATTAACTTTTGACCATTTTATCTGATTTACTTATGTTAAGTGCATTGTACTTGTTCGAAATGATTCCCTTAGTGTAGCACACTTCTTGTCTATGATTAAATCCATTTCGGCAGGAGGCCAAGGCAGTGTCGTTTGTGTCTTCACCTTAACGCACTCAATGCTAGAAGGTTCTGCAAAGTGCGGCAAACAAACAGTTACACAATTTCAGACTCTAATTGTGAGCATATATTGATGGACAGTGTCCAGCATATGAATCCTCGGTTGTCTGTGTTTTTAGCCACCCGGTACTGCTAGGTAAATACCATTCCACTGTATGCTTATAATATAGGATCTAAGGTCCATACTGTGTCCTCATCACATACAGTACTGGTTATGCTATACCAATATAAGCATGCCGTGTGTTTTATTGTATTTATTTTCTGTATGCCTCTCCGACCTTGGCTAGAATCACCAGTAATAATTTGGTTACCATACTGTAGGTCACTGAAATGAGTGAAAATAAGCCACTTTCAATGCTTGTCATGTGGAATACAGGTATTTAAAAAATATATACCTTTGTTTCAATTTTAGTGATTTGAGGTAGAGGTAAATGTGGTATCGGTTCCAAGGTTACAAGAAGCCAGTCCTGAATGTTAGACAAGGTTTTTTTGCTTTGATAGACAAATTATTTACTCCTGACCACTTTTGGCAACTTTTGATGTTGTAACTATTTACATTTAGTGGAGTATTCTGGTTATTAATCCATGGCCTCATAGTATCATACTTGCGCAGACTCTTTAGCTAACAAGACTGATGGATGAGCTCAAGGGACACTGATGACATGTTTGCGTTACAGACCTGTTTCATGACATTTTAAAAAACTACAATTCAGTATTTGCAGTACATTATATTCCTGATGACAGAATTAAGGGCCAGGTAAGTAGTGCTATTCTATAAGACACTTTGTGACGAACTTGAACAGGCTATAAACCGACATATTTATAAGCAGTATTCATGCTCACCTATACAAACATGAATTTGTAGACTAATGGAAAGCACCAACGAAAGAAAGGCCATTTAAAATGTACTGTACAAAAATCCTATAAACGTACCATTTTCTTTTTGGTGTGTCCTCAATTCAAGTATGATTGGTTTAGAAACTTAGTCACTTCACTTTAAATTTCGACAGTTCCCATAAAATACATGCTTTATATCATTTTCATACCACCCATTGTAAATGAATGGTCATTAACGATCAGATGGATATCTTGATTTGGGAACATCTGTACATCCCAATGTTATTTGTTGAATTAGAGAATAACAAGGCACTACTTCAGCAGGGGTCAGATGAGGTGGGTAGTTAACCCAGGGTAGGTGGTTAGGCGCTGTGGGATGGGGTTAACCCTTTCATTACCATAGCAGTTACTACCGCTAAGGTAATGAATGGGGTTAACCCTTCCCACAACCTTACCGGTAGGCCTAACCACCCACCCTGGGGTAATTACCCCCTTCACTCACCCAGTCTTCCCCCAATAAACCAGGTAGTCTTGCTTAACCCTTTCATTGCCTTAGTGGTTAGCCGCTAAGGTAAAGCAGCTGCTTTTATTTTAATACATTATTGTAGCGAGGATCTTCGAAGCTGAATCACATTGATTTCAGGTCCAGGGAGCCATTGCTTCCCGAGTTACAGGCCCCGGTATCACTCTGGTTTGTTTCAATCTCCTCATCACGTGGGCCATGACGATGGAGAATTTAAACATGGCCGCTGGGATACTGGTACCCCATAACGGAACCAGTAACTCAGGAAGCAAGGGGTCCCCAGACCTGAAATCAGTGTGGTTCTGTTCTGGATACCACCTGCTACAATAATGTATTAATAAAATAAAAGCCCCACTTTCATCTGTTAGAGGTGCGCAGGTAGTGTAACTGATGCAGTCTATCTCTTACTGCACGTCTCTTACAGACCGGATTCACACCGTGCGGGTCCCATTCAAACGCAGGGACCCTTCTGTGTTAATCTGATGGTCCATGATAGCTTGCTGTAGACCATCTCGCAGCATTTTCGGCAAATTGGCCAGGATTTTGTCCCGTGGTGCAGTAGAGAACAGGCCGCTACATCTGTATGTTCCTGTAACGACTCTTTGGATGACAACAGTGGGTTGGGGTTGCTTGGTGAGTGCGGGAGCACTGGGCCAAGGTTAAAAAATAAACAAAATATTGTTTAAGTTGATTTTTCTTGAATGTTTTCTAGGCTGGAGGGTTTTTCAGTA
Source organism: Ascaphus truei (assembly GCF_040206685.1). Taxonomy (NCBI): domain Eukaryota; kingdom Metazoa; phylum Chordata; class Amphibia; order Anura; family Ascaphidae; genus Ascaphus; species Ascaphus truei. The sequence continues at coordinate 158,608,582 of NC_134483.1, read as the reverse complement.
CATTGGCGAGTTGTGAAAGAGCTGTTCTTTATTGTAGTGTGGACCGTTGCATTACATTCTTGGCGATTGTCACTTTGGAACACATTTGGAAGCCTCTGTGCATTGCCCAGACAATCTTTTATTATTTTATTTTTGGAGTATTGAACTGAGGGCAAATTTCGATATTGTCCAAAGTGGCCGTTCGGGCTGTTTTCATCTGAAAATTCCCACTGACTTCAATGGGGATTTTAAGCCGAATATGGCCCGAATGGATGCTTAGGAATATAAAGAATTGGGCCTCAAGGCTGATCTAAGGATTTAGTTTGTTTGTACTTACCTAGCACAGTTTGTTTTAAAATGTGTTTACAGTTTTGGAAACAAAAGCACAATATTTATGGCTACTATTTCTGTGCTAGTAAAAAAAACGACATTGTAAGTGTTCTTCTGGTCTTTGAACTTGGATTCTCTCGTTTGGCATGTTTGAACTGTTTGTGATAGTAGATCTTCTTATTCCTCTACAATGCAGTGCCCAGTGATAACTGCACATACTTACCAAATAAATGATGTGTACACGTGTTTAACTAATCATGGCTGATCTATATGCTCCCTACCTCCCTTGTTGCTTCCGTGGGATAAGTGACTGGGTTTTCTAATAACTCTTAATAAAGCACTTGACCACCGTCCCACTCCTATTTCAGTTGCATGTAACGTTTTTAGGGATAGGGAGGACTGGGGTTCTAAGAAATGGATTGCATAAAAGGGAAAAAATAAACTGATTGTAGTAGTTCAGTTTCTTCCTTTAAGTCATATAGTTTGTCTAATGTGGAAACCCCTTCTTTTCAAGCAAAAACAGTGTAGATATAGTTGATTGAATAATCTTATTTAGGAGGTTAACATTGGACTAAGGTCCCACTCTAAATAGAGTATATGGAGCCACATGTGTCCCAACGTGTGTGTGTGTGTGTGTGTATACCCACACTCTCCAGTGCATCAAAATAGTCCAGCAATAATGAGGTATTTACTCACAGATAGCTGATATTCTTTTTCCTATAGTGGAATCCAGACTGAATACAAATCTTCACCTGTTGGGTATAGGAGTCCAGTGTGCAAGTTTAGGGTGCCTAACTCCTGTTATGATCCAGTGACTCAGCTATGTTCTATTTGACATAACGTATTGTATTTGGTACCCTATTTTTACCCCCATGGGATCTGTGACGGTTTCCGAGTAGAACTAGAAGCAGATTGTTTAGGACGTTACTTACCCATTAAATACATACAGACTTTTGACATTTGTAACCCATACTAGAGTAATATGAATATTATGGGTGGGATAGTATGCTTCTTTATTGTAATTGATCTTTCTTGGATGACTATAGCATATAAAATTATAGATTAGTAATTTTGTCTGAATTGAGGGTGCAGTCCATGTTTCGTGCCAAAAAATATTTGTGCACAACTCCACAATTCAGTTAGCTTACTTAAATAAATGTAATCATCCCCACTTGAATTTCTTGGGTTCTTAGACAATGTTCTTTTCAGTGTGACTGCTGAAAAGCAGGTTTTCCACATCCTTGGCCTTTTTATAGCACCAAACAGAAAATGGTTATAACACTTTTATTAGACAATTGTCCAATTTAAAGAGGGTATGAATCATCCAGATACAATGCCTTAAACATGAACTTAAGACAAACCAGGGGTTTTTAACTCGGGTAACTGTTTCCTTGCCATTCAGTTATAATGCTTTTACAATGAAGCAAGTAAAACTGAATTACATTTGTAAATAAACGTGTTAAACATATTTGAATATTTGTTAGTGGATTGACAGATCTATGATTAAAATGGAAAGGTGTATCCGATTTATATTTAAGTAATAATCCCTGAAGAACAGGACATTACTGGCCAATAATGCCCTGACTGGAAGAGTTGAATTCCCGAGGCGAAGCCGAGGGACTTTAACCCAGCCAGGACATTAATAGCCAGTAATGTCCTGTTCTTCGAGGATTATTACTATTATAGGCTGAATGTACTGTTGCGGCTAAGCTTGTTCTAAAGCTTACCCGCAATTGTTCGGGGCTGTTTTCTTCAGCTGCCGAACTTGGCTGTGCGCCAGCCGCATCTCGCGGCCAATGCGCCAGCCGTATCTACGTTCAGCCCTAATGGCGCTGAACAATGGAAGCGCCGCAGGCGCTGGAAAAAAAAAGCCCGCGTCTGCACGCAGTTTAAAAATTCCCGAGGTGGCGGCCGCCACTGTAGGCTTTTTTCAGAAACAGACACTTTTGTATAGTTTTATAGATTTTTTTTAATTAAAATAAAATGGTAAATACATTAAAGCACCTCTATATATACTGTCGTGGCCCCTTTTATTCTCCAACAGCACCGCATTTTTCCGGGATTTTTTTTCCAATGCTACGCACTTCACCGGGTTCATGCCGCATTCATGTTGCATTCTCAGTCGCGGTTCATGCGCGGTTCATGCGCGGTTGATGCGTTTATTGAGTGGTTCGGATTTAATAGGTTGCAATTCTTCGCGTGTCCGCCTGATGGCAGATATTCATGAATTGTAATGAACTGAACACTTGCACTGCAGCAATCTATATCCACACACTGCCGCCCTCTCTGTGTGTACGCACACCAGCTCTACACACAAACGGCTACATACAACACATAAACTGCTGCTACACACACCCTGTAGCTATACCCAAACTGCTACACACACATACAACAGCACCATATACACTGCAGCTCTACACACACACACACACACACACACACACACACACACACACACACACACACACACACACACACACACACACACACACTGCTGCAGCCACGCACACACACACTCTGCTGCAGCCACGCACACACACACTCTGCTGCAGCCACGCACACACACACTGCTGCAGCCACGCACACACACACACTGCTGCAGCCACGCACACACACACACTGCTGCAGCCACGCACACACACACTCTGCTGCAGCCACGCACACACACACTCTGCTGCAGCCACGCACACACACACTCTGCTGCAGCCACGCACGCACAAACACTGCAGCAGACACTCACGATTGACAGAAACTGCAGCTACAAACAAACTGCAGACAGACACTTACTTTGCAGCTACAAATACACTCTCTCCCTCAACTCAACTGTGTCAATGGATCTGTGTTCACGGAGGGAGGGGAAGGCGTCACTGCCTGGCTGCTGCTTCCTGACCAATCCCCTGCCCTGTCTCAGAGCTGTTCTGACAAAAGGAAAAGCTGATTGGCTAGAAATAAATCTTTTGCAAGCTGCCAATTCCAGGCATTACTGAATGAATAATGCCCTGAATTTTAACCAATCAGAGAGCAGGGATTTCAATAATACCCAGAATTTTTACCTTTAGCCTATAATATCTATTAAACAGGGTATTAAACATTGCGGTAGCTTGTTGCATCAACAAAGCGCACTGGTTTGTACTTTAAATTGTACAGTTCTTTGTAGAGATTTACTATTTTTCAGGAGGAACAAACAAAGCCAAAGTTGTAAAACGGATGACATTGAACATGAACTTTCAGGACCATGTAGGTTCTTTCTTCAGATATACAGCCCAATATACTAGTATCTCTAATGTTGTTCTGGACAAGGACTGATGGTGCGGAGGACGCAGAAGGTAGGGGTGTGATAGTGGAGATATCTGAGGGTGTTTGCATGAGATCTTTATAAGATGTAGGAAGGTGTCAAATGTCTGCAAAGATGTAAAAGCAGAGAAGAACCTAAAAAACTATATATTTTTTTTTTTGTAATTTTGGTTACTGCCGTATCTTATAGTTTTTGTTTGGGGACAGGGTTGAACTTTTATGCTTTTTTCCTTTGGCTTCGTGATCTATTGATGGAATATGTTCATTATGGAGTTACATGAGCGAGATGAGGGTCTATTTACTTATACTGTATGTCATGGAAGACCAGGACTTTTAACACCTTTTAACCTGTATCATTCACTAGGCAAAACAAGGTAGTGGAATAAAATGTAGTTTATTCGATTTTAAACCCGCACGCACACAAAAAGAAATACAAAGATACAGGTAAAATACACACTTATTGGGGGTCTGGGAGTGAAATCTAGCCTCAAATAGGTGCAGGGTGCCTGCTCCGGAAGGCTTCTCTGACTGGGAAATCCTCCCCGGCTTCCGGTTACTATTGTTCAGTTAGAATACCTGATCGCGACCACAACGTTCTATTTTGAGAACTTGGACCTAGTGCCTGTCTTAGGCTGCGGCCACGTTGCCGCTGAGCGTGCTTACCGCTTGTAGCGCACACTTCAATAATATCAAATGTGTATGTCCACGCTCGCGCGGCACGTACGCTCTCCAAAGCTCAGCACTTGGAGAGACTTGGAAATGGGAACAGAGGTATAAGGAGACACAACAGGGTGCATTACTAGGACTCAGGAGCTGACACTCTCAGCCCTTGACATATGGTTTTAGGGGCAGCCAGCCGGGCTTCACCTTTATTATGAAGGCCGGCTACCCCCTACCGTCACACTGTATATATCCAAATAGTTACATGTACTGCACGTGGAGAGACACCTGTGACCATACCTGAGCTTGATAGTACTTAAGCATATTTAAATTTGCTTATTTCTCTGATACAGTATCTGAGGTGTGTTCATAGGTAGCTCTCCGTGTGCAATATGTGACTATTTGGAGGTATATGAGCCCTCTACTTAAATTGTCTCCTATTTCCCGCTCTCTTACAGCAAAAGCCTTATTTCAAGTATGCTAATGTCGCTTTGTGAAATTTGGTAGAGACATCACATTTTTGCAATACATTTTGCTAACAAAAATGGACTAATTTCACATGATTTGCAAACTTGGGTGAACATTTCCACATCTTTATTGCTTTGGTTTTTCCTATATACAATAGTTTCCCCCTTTACTAGAAGACTATTGGTTAAAACATTTTTAAAATAAAAAAGAACCATAAGAAATAAATTAACACATGTTATACTTTTTTCATGTGAGTTCTTAGAACTATAACATTTAGTGAGACACCAACTGTTTTGGGGCTGCTTTCATCATCCGCCTTCACCCAAATTCTGTTCACCCTCTCTCAATGTACTGTGACGTTGTCTCCCCCATTTTGAACGACCTCAGCCTTCAATACAGATGTCTGATGCCACCGTCTTCTCTGAACTCTGAAAATGTGCAGTCAGAGCGCTGCACTATATGTACATAAATTGCACCACCACTCTAAGGCTTCCATTTGACATAACATCATGTTTATTTTTTAGAATATTTTCACCAGAGCTCATCTGGAGGAGGAAAATTACCAGGAAGGGGATAGAGCAAAAATGACCTTTATATCGGAATAAGAAAATAAATTTATGAAGTTGACCACAAATGGTTTTACCCAAGTAAAAGCTGCTCACTTTAATTATTACAGGATTATTACTTTTTTTTTACCTTATTAAATCATTGATTCCATATAATCACAGCCATCATAAATCATACTGACCCCTTTTGCTGGAAAAGCTTTTCTACTTTAAAACTCTTTGGCTAACTTCCTAATTGCCGCCCTAGAACATGTTTATTTGTAAATAATTGCTTTGAATTTTAGGATTTCCAGTAAACATAGCCCCAAATTAGAAAAGTTATGTACACAGTAATCACTTCACACATAACTAGAAAAATAACTATGAAAAGCAGCACTGTTTTGTATGTGTATTTTTTCTAATTTTATAGCGCAGTAGTTTGTAAACATGATATACCAGATATAACACCGTAATGGCAGGATAAATTGCATGAAATAAGAGGAAACCTTTGGTAGAAAGTTCTTGCCCTGTATAATTGAATGTACAGGAAGTCCTACAGAGACTGCAGGCATTCACATACTGTAATGCAGCATATCATAAAAGGCCATCTGATGTTCAGGTCCGCCGACAGTGAGGGACAGCCAGTACTGGGGTCCCGCACCCAGGTGAGACAGGGGGCCCTGCCCACTGGCCAACAAGTCAGTAAGGGAAACATCGCTGTAGAGCCAATCAGGGCCTTCCTGGTGGGCGGGAACTAGCAGCTGATATAAGTTTCGGCACAGGTGGGAAAAACAAGTTTGAATCTTCCCGGCAGTGCAGCTGCTTATTTCTACTACTAAACCACCCCAGGGCCTGCGGTTGCCGCCCAGTGCCCTCTCTTCCTCTCAACCCCACCCCCCTGGCCCTTACTGATTTGAGGAGCTACCACAACTTTCACAGGGCCCCCCTACAGGCCACCTCAAAGCCCTTTCATAGAGCCCCTCTGTGGGACATTGCAGTCCCCTTCACATGGACCCTCTGTGGGCCGTTGCAGCTCCCTTGACATCCCCCTCCTTTAGCCTCCCCTCTGCAGGCTCCCTCTGGACTGTTTCAAGTCCCCTCCGTGGGACATTGCAGTCCCCTTCACACGGAACCTCTGTGGGCCATTACAGGCCCCTTCAAAGGGCCCCTCTGTTGGCTGTCTCAAGGCCCCTCTGTGGGCCTTCACAGCCCCCTCCTTGAGCCTCTGCTGGCTCACCACCCACGTGTTCTTGCTTCCTCCTCCAGCCTTCTACTGCATACCAACGTACTGTAACTAATATACCTCTTTCTCTCACCCCCCCTACCTTACCACCCATGCCCCATACCTTGCCCCCCACCCCCTTGCTCCATACCTTTTTTTCTGCCTTTCACCCCTCTTACCCCATACTTCCATCCCCCTTACCCCATACCTTTCCCACCCCCCTTATCCAGGCCAATACCTCCACCCCATACCCCATAATTATTCTTATCCCCCCATACCCTATACCTATTTCCCCTCCCCCTTACTCTATACCTATTTCCCCCCCATACCTTGTACCTATTGCCCCTCACCCTACCTATTTCCCCCCCATACCCTATAATTATTCCCCCACCTTGCCCTGTACCTATTCCCCCCCTTACCCTATACCTATTTCCCCCTTACCCTATACCTATTCCCCCCCCCTTACACAATACCTATCATCCCCGCCCCCTCCATACCTATTTTCCCACCCTTAACCCATAACTTTTTGCTTGCCAAAAGTCTTGCGGTTTTCAAGAAAATAGTATAAATCTAATAAACTTATCAGTGTAATTGGCTGCTTTAGAAATATGTAATCACTCTTCAAGTAAAAGTAAGGCAGGGTGTATATGAGAGGAATAGTGGGTGGTGAGAGAAAATGGGAGAGGGGTGAGAGCAAGGCTGCTGACATGGGGGGCTCGAAGGAAACTCTAGTCCTGGGCCCCATGAAAGCTGTCGGCAGCCCCGCTGATTTGTGCTGTAAAGGTGCAATGAGCATATATTCTAATCTTTAAAATAAAAAAAATGGATACTAAGGGTTTCTTGGTCGTTATTTTATTTCTCATTTCTATTTCTTCGGACCATCGCCAAGAAATCTCAGAAAGCTTATATCAAATAATGAGCACGTAGCCCCCAAACAGGAGTGCAATTCGTTGGCTTTAACATACAGAAACCAGGAGTAACATTCAAAATAAATCTCAGTTGCCACTGAGAAAATTACCCTTTGTTTTGCAGCAGACATGACATTTTGGCTCATATTTACGAAGCTTTGCTTGGCTACACGGGCCCCATCTGGTGCTTGCAGCGATGGAAGGTGCCGTCAAGAATAGCATGGCGGAGATAAACATGTGTCTTGATGTTCTCCATTGAACAGTTTGTAGTTGAGCTGTGGCTTTCATAGATTATTATGAGCAACAAACGAGTCAAGTATAATCACCAAGGACCGTGTTGGCCTGCGTCCCCGTGCCGCTGACCGCGCCCATGCTTGAGTGGTGACGTCCCCAACTCTCCAAGCATGAGCGTTCGGCTGTCCGGCAACTTTTTTGGTAAGCGCGAGGGGAGGGGGGGCATTGCCTTGGGTGTGGCCGAGCAGTGACTGGCGTTGATTGGTTGAGGTCATGTGGCCCTTCAGCGCGTCTTGAACACAATTTTCTGTCTCGGCTAGCGCCTGCGCGCGTACAGACACGGGCGCGCGCCGTGTGAGCGTGGCCGGACAGATTAAAATATATTGTGCCGACCGCACTAAGTGCCAAGCTTGGTCAGTGGCAGCGTGGACGCAGCCTTAGGCTGCGGTACCAGTCACCGCCACAGCGCACGGCTCGGCGTGCGCTGTGCTATCAAGCCCCGCCCCTCCAGTCCAGCCGGTCCCAGTCCCTACCGCTGGGGAAAGGTGCGCGACAGGTTTTCGGGGAGGCAGGGGAATTTGACCTCGACATCTGCGACTGGGGCGTGGCCACGCCCCCGGCGGCGGTTCAGCCAATAAGGGCGAACCAGCCGCGGGACGTCATGGCCACGCCCCCGCAAACCTATGGCCACGCCCCCGCAAACCTATGGCCACGCCCCCGCAAACCTACAGCCACGCCCCCTTCCATCGTAAACCATCCCTCTCCCCCCCAGACCGCTTATCGTGGTGTATCGCTGTGCACGCGCCGCCCCCCCCGCCGGGCGAGGGGGTCACAGCGAAGACTGGGGACTCAGCCTTAGACCTGTGACCAAGACCATAAAACCGCTCCTCCATCTGTGCCTTTTAGGAGGACAGGTGTAGGATGACTGTTTTTCATGAAACTTGATTGCGTAGCATTGCAATGGCATTAAGCCTCATTTCAACTACATGTGTGTATGGGGTATATTTCTTCAGGCTACTAATCTTGCTGCAGCAACCTTTATGTTTGATAGATGTAATTGCTTTTTTTTTTTTTTTTTAAATAATGTGAATATAAAAAAACAGCATCATGCAAGCCTGCATGCTGGGGTGATTGAAGAAGCAGCTGTTATAGTTAGTAGATACACGCACATCAGAACAGCCAGGGCAGATAAATTACTTTATATATTTCCTCTGATCAGTCACATTTGTTCATTGGCACATTGCAACAAAGGCAGGAGTTGAGGCAGCAAAAGGGAGGGAAAAGAGGAAAGTGTACTTGCTGCATTCAGTGATTCCTGCTGGCCTGATTGATGAGAGGAGCCATGTAAAAGGCAGCTGCTTATCTCTACCAATACATATTGTAGCATTCTGGCTCCTGCAAGCACAGATACCAAAAATACGCCATATGTCAAAGAGAAAAGGCACAGACTGGTAAACCACAGAAAACTGCCATCACAATTCTTGTACATTTAGATTACGTGCTAGATTAACTTTAATTTTTTTACACATCATGGCCAACTGCAATGAACAATTAACATTTTCACAGCATTAGACATATTTGACTGGTGTGCTGCACTGGGCAGATATTAGAGAAATGCATTTATTCCTATTCTTACTGAACTGCTTTACAAAATATCAATCTATAGGCATTTAGGACAGTCTACAATGTAGGTCTCATTGAATTTAGTTGTTATTGCTGTCTAGGCTATAGGATAAGTAGTAAATTACATTTTTGGCCTTGTATTGATCTTTTAAATGATGGATGAGCTGAGGCAGCAACTGATGTTGGCATAAAGAAAATGAAAATACAATTATTTACATTGCTTGAGTGCAAGTTTAAACACACCAACAAAACTTTTGAACATAGTTCTTCTATTTGAAATCGAATGATAGACCTGTGGCTATAGAAAGGGTAGGTATTCTTTACAGGTAAGGCACAAACGTTTCCTCTTTTCTCAAAGTCATCATTTTTTCCAGCAGCATTGGCCGTGTGAGCAATCTTGAAGATAAGAGCACGAAAAGCTTGATGCAAATTCCAATTGCATTTGGAATACTATTGAAAACAATGTTTTCACTTCTAAGTGAAGGAAAGGTTCTTTTTAATTTCCTGGAATAGCAAATATATTTATTAAAAAAAAAAAACCATGTCACTTTTTAGCTTCTGTTTTGGATATTCTACTTTTTTTCCCTATTACATCTGTTTATTGCTTTGTTCTCTGCTTATTCTGGTAAATTATCAGCTCCATTGCTCAGCATGGTTGCGAAGAGCTTTTTATCCTCTCAGAAGTTTTCAACACTAACGGAAGAATGTTTGATCCATGCAGAGAGAAGCCCCTTGATGCATACATGTTGCCTCATAACGTAAGATTTGAAGAAATCCAGACCACAAAAAGTAATGTGGTAAAAAGTATTGGATTAGAACATAGTCACAAAAAGTCCAATGAGTCCAATGTTTCGGTTCTAAAGAACGTTCATTAGGGATGAACTGACCGGTAAACTCTCTTTATTGCAGTTTTCTATTGCTATTATGTGATTTAAAATGCTTTGCGTGTATATAGTTTATTCTTTTTTCACTTGCCTCATAAAGTAAACCATTAGTGTTCTACTCTGGCAAAGTAGCATGCAATTTTCTTATATGAGGACCATCGACTAAAGTTATTGTTGCTGTTATGCCATTCTTCCATAGCATGAGACGGCTCTTAAAATGGGGTCAGTGTAGATGCCCCAGTCTTCTTGCTGTTGCCAAGGACTGACAAGGGAAGTTGCATACCACTGTGCATTGTTTTCTCCTTTTGTTCTGAGGCTTTGAGCTGTGAAAAGTTTCACAGTCATTATGATGTTATAACTGCTCTCTTGGTCTCTATCGGCCAATCAGAAGGACTTAAGGTTTGTTGTGTGGGCAATTACAAAAGTTCTCATTAGCAAGTAAAATAGTATAATTCCAAAAAATAACAAGAGAAACTGGATATAAAACCACTCAAGACGTCCATGCATTCTCCCTTGTGTTTTCGTGGTTGCTACAATGGACCTAACCTGCATTATCACTCTTGCTGTATGTAGACGGTAAACTCCTTCATCTTTGAGTAATTTCTTAGTGTAAAACACAACCATTTGTCATCTTGAAAGTTTTTATTTTATTATTAACAGTAGGCATATCACTGGAGGTGCCTTCAATCCTCCTTTAGTACATTTGTTTTCTACAGTAAATCTGGTTTTTGTTTTCAGTAAGAGAATGGTTGCTTCTGACTATGTATTTTTTCCTGTGTTGTGACCGGTACCTGACTATTCAGTTATATAGGCAAGCATCTCTACCGACAATTATATGTTTAATTCAATGTTATTCATGAATATAGCTATTTTATGACATTATTAACTCCTTTGCTGCCAGAGTGGGACACAAATACATTGCTGTGCATTGCCTGTGTCTCTGGTGATTTTGCTATGTGTGTTATACTGATTGAAGTTGATTGTGATGTGCTAATAAAAAGCATAGCTCATAATAGCAGTATTGGCTTCTGATATAAAGGATATTAACCGATACGGTATGCAAAAATTCATTGCTCTGAGCACAAACATAACAGTCATTTACCTCCCCGGTGTCTCAGGTGTGCTTTTTTTTATTTTTATATATATATAAATATGCTGAAGGCACATTGAACTGACTGGCTGGAAGTGGTTTGCATTTAAAGGAAGTTAGGGGGAGGGGGCTACAAGTGTGAGCAGTAGCTCTCAAAAGTGTACAGTGACAGTGGTTTCTGTCCTGGAACAGGATTCTCTATTTTTGTCTCCCCCCCCCCCCCTTTTTTTTTTTTTTTTGCAGTTCTGCCTGCTAGGCCTTTATTTCAGCTGCATGTATATTTGCTCTAAAAACACACAGTGCCTGTGAAACCGATACATTCGTTGCATTTGGGCTTTCCAGTTAGCTCATAACCAGGTTGTCTTGGCAACCCCTTTAATCCCCCCTGGTTTAGTGGCGTTTCCCTTACTCCCCTGTCTGTATTCACAGATGGTCTCATCCTCAGACTATTCCTGTTCCCAGAAAGCCATATACTTTCTTTCCTTCCTGAACTGGCTGAGTGAGCACTCCTATGCTACACACCTCTTGGCAAGGCCATTCCGTTTTTACCTGCCTCTGATTACAAAGCACCCACACAGAGAAGCACCACGCCATACCATCCACAAGTGCCTGTATATGACTGATGCTTTCCCAATAAAGTAAAGAAAATATAGCAGGACTTGGTGTGCTTTGGAAAAGGGGCTGAGTTAAGCTACTGTATCTGGCCTCATTCACATCTTACACGTGACCCTGGTTCCAGAATAGTTTCCCAGCATCTGTGTTAGTTTTATGCTAGAGCTGCTGCCCTGAATAGCAGAGGTAGTGGATTCTGATATCAGTACCTGTTGGGCCTGATATCAATACCCCCTTCATCACAAGGGCCCTTAGATTTTTCAGTATGGTAATGTTTTAGAGTGGTGGATGAGTGACACATTTAAATATACTTTACATGTCTAATAGGCATATATCCCAGGTATCTCAGGTGTGCTCCTTTTTGAGCATAGAGGTCTCTCCCTATGTTTCCTCTTCTCCGTCCCCCTCCCTCTCCGTCCCCCTCCATCTCCGTTCCCCTCCCTCTCTGTCCCCCTCCCTCTCTGTCCCCCTCCCTCTCCGTCCCCCTCCCTCTCTTTCCCCCTCCCTCTTCGTCCCCCTCCCTCTCCGTCCCCCTCCCTCTCCGGCGAAGCGCCGCTCACCCTGTAGCGCATGTGCATGTGCTAGCACACTGCGCTTATGCATTGCCGTCCTTGTGTTTGTTTCGGCACGAGCTACGTAACTCGCACCGTATCCTGCACTATGGTCGCAACTGTAGGCTCCTTAGAGCTGAGACTAGTACAGCATTAAAGAGGCAGTCCAAACTGCATTCCCTTCTTTTTTATATATTTAAAAAAAAATAAAACTGTTAATTTCCCCTTTAATATGTGCATTAATACAATCCACACAATAGGTAATTATCTAAGTTGCTGATAGATCCATTCTCCTGTGATCGATAGGTGAAGATTCGGCTCGGGGGTTCACAAAATGGATGTCGGTGCAGCAGAAGAGGACCAAAGATGCAAACTTCTGTGGGGATGATCATGTGACCAGGCAGTCACTAGATAAAATTGGTGCACTGCTAGAGAGGGGGCAGGGCTCAAAAAGGGGTGTGCCAGAGCCTGTTTCAGAAGAGGAAGGGGATGTGGCTTTGTGAAAGGTTGCTATAGAAACAAAAAAATGCTTGTTGCATTATAATACATTAAAAATGTCATTCAGAATTTTTTTTTTTTTTTACGCTACAAGTATTTTCTTATAGTACAGGACTGAGTTATTAAAAAAAACACACGTAGGATATTGCTTGGCCTGAAGCTTTAAGAATGTTCTTGCGTCCAAAGAAGCGGGATTTATCCATTGTTTAAGCACAGTAGTTCTGATCCAGATCAGTGAGAATGGCAATACAATTTCTGCGTGAATTTCTGTACAGTACCGCTGACATCACCGGGGCTTACTTTCCTAACCGTGTGTGTCTTTGTTTGCACTAAGCTGTAGCCACATCTCGATGCTCAGTAGCACGATGAGGGAGGGAAATAGTACGTTTTTGACGGGTTTTGTTAAGACAAGGCCAGTGTATTAGACCAGGGGAGCGCAATCTTTTCCCCCTGTGCCCTTGTGCCAGCTGTCCTCCTCTCCGTGCGCCCCCCTCCTTTCCTCCTCCTCTACCTTGGTTCCCGGCGTCTGGGCATCATTATGTCACGTTGCCATAGCAACGCAACGTCACATCATGACCCGTGGCATCATTTGACGCCACGTTGCTATGGTGACGCGTCTCCAGATGCTGGCTGAACCACGGTAAGTAAGGTTTACAGAGGCCTTCGCTGCTTCCCCGGCACTTTATTGAAGTGCCTTTGGGAAGTGCGCGGGGCCTCTGTGAAGCCCGTGCCCCTGGAGTTAATCTGGGGGGCACGCCCCCAAGTTTCTGCACCGCTGTATTAGACTAGACTACTCTTGGTGTAATGTGTGGTTAGGAGGAACACCCAGCACTTTAGAACTTGATCCTCACTTGCAATGTACAGGAAAGTATAAATGTTAATGCTCACTAAAAGCTGCCAACATACTATAGCAAAAAATGCGCTCACAGTACTGTACACATCTCAATCTCCCTCAAACCAGTAATTGAGTGGTATCCAGGCGGACTGTTTCAGCAAAATATGCGATCCCTGGTGACCCCGTTCAGGATTATTACATGGGTGTGATTAACATGCCCAGCGCTACATGCATAAACATACAGTATATGCCGGAGATTGCCTACAGAATATGCAAAGAGACGCCATTTTAACTGACACTAAACCCATGGTACTGCCATTTACCTTCCATAGGCAATAGTACCGTAGAAACCCATCCACGATTAATAGACGCACCTTTCTGGGTCATCAGGGTATGGGTGGTGGAGCACAAGCACATGTGGTGCACGTAAGGGTTCTGCTGCTGAGTGCATGTACTGCATTATTGTGGATGCTGCCTGTGCAGTGTGTAATGATGGGAGTGCTGGGAAGTCTGTGGGATCGGCAGGTGCTGTGGTGTATGCTGGAGAAACCGGCACAGTGGGTAATGCGTGGTCTACAGGTTGTGCGCTGGCTGCACGTACAGTACCGCGGTGTATTGCAAACATTGCTCTGATGTCAGCCATGGTGCCGGTGTTGTGATATTCAGGGTTTCCAGACATTTCTAGTGACAATGTTACATTGTATATTGTATAGGAACACTGTGGGGCTTATGCAGAGAGGATAGAGAAGGGAAATAGCGCCATCTTTTGGCGAAAATACGCACCAGATAAGCTTGTCCTGCAGAGAACATGGCGAGATTCACAAAATCCGCCACAGCAGGTTTGTTTACTTTAAAATTAGCCAAACACGTGGCGAGAACGGTAAATTCGCCATGTTCAGATAGGGTGGTATGCCAGTAGCATCGAAGCGCTGGAACGCGCCATTCTGCCCTATAATATGGCGTGTTCCAGGTCGCCAGAAATACTTGGCAATTTTGCTACCATCTGCAAAAAGAAGGTAAAGCCGTTTTCTGCATACGCCCATAAGTAACGCCAATTCTGTGGCTATTTTATTGCCGTTTTCCCTGTAACTCGCGTAGCTCTCTGCATAAGCCCCTGTGTTTTTTTGTTTGTTTGTTTGTTTGTTTGTTTGTTTTTTGGTGCTGTTCCATACATGGAGAGGATATTCAGTGCAGAAAGAAAAAATAGAATATGCACTCACCTAATGTGAGATTTTAGATGTAATGCAGAGAAAGACCTCACCTTGGTCCGGTTGGTGTTCAGATCCTGTGCCCCTACCACCAAGCATCAAAAGTCAATAAGTCAGTAATGAAAATAGATCAACAATACATCAAGAGCAAAATAAATAATCATGTAATCGGCCAATTTGAAAGCAGCCAGATAGCTGCTGTTTAATGTGTCCCTCACAGGGTATACCAAAAAAAAACAACAACAAAAACTCAGCAGAGTCCCTCAAGATGTTAACAGTTTAGACACATATACTTACAAAGTGCAATGTTTCTGGACCCGTGCTGCCATGAGCAAAGTGTTGCTGCGGCTAGCATCTCGTGCCGTGTTACAGTACCGAAAACGGTAAATCCTACTACATCTGTACTAGAATATCCCCCTTTGTATAGTTATTCATTTTGCTTACAAGTTAGTCAAGCACCCCGTTTGTGTCCGCTACAACTTTTAGCTATTGACTGTAAATATCAAGGCATGCACTTTTTTGAACAGACCCCATAATCCATCTCCATGTGTAGCAGTTAACAATTTGATTGAGTGATGTCATGATTCCTCATGTGAAAACTGATCAGAAAATGTAGAATTGATGCAGTGGTAAATATATACACAATGGGGAAAGCACATATTTTGTTACATCCTTGCATAATTGGAGCAAATAGAAGTATTCTCAAGTTATTGTATGTAATTGTCTACCCACTCTAGAATACGAATGGATAATAGTTTGTTAAAGAATAATTAAAAGACATAAACTCACAATTTGAATGACACAGAAATACATGTGTGACAATGGATCTTGATGCTTATTTTGTTTCTTATCCAAATGATAAATAAGGTCCTTTGAGTTTAGAAAGCTTTTGATTCTGGGGGAAAAAAACAAATGTAATTAGAACTTTCTAATTGCAGCTCAGCTATATTAAAATGATGTAATTTTTGTTGATTATGTTGCTCTTCTCAAATGGTTTTATATTTAATTAGGGCTTGATAATCTTCCTTTCTAGTACCTTCTAGGGCTGTTGAGAAAAGAGCTTTGGAAAAATTGTGTTTAATTAGTGTTTTATAAACATACTAATATATTGAAAAGGGAAGCAACCCGTTTTTGAGCACTACAATACCATGAAATATCCATAAAGAACAAGGTTAGACTCTTTGTTTGCTTTCTTATATTTTTGTGTTGTGCATTTTGCGATTCCTTTAAATCCTCTGAGGCTAAAATATTCTGTATGAAATTAATTATTGCAGACAATTACAGTAACACTGCACAAGTTCTGCACTATGTTATTTGTCAAAAGACAGTCTAAAAAATAATGACCAAAAAGCAAATGATGCAGCAAACGTATTGATCATGTATGCAGAGCTTCAAAGCTAACCAAACCAATCATTGCTGATAAAGCATCACATCTAAAGGGCATGCAATTGGTTTTGGACTTACTCATAATGTATTTGGGGCTGGTATGCGCTCTTACGCTTGCACATTTTACTAGCTACAGTACATTACCACATGGAGCAATCTTTAAAATACCACCATTAAATGGGATAAATCTTTGTTTATTTTTTTCTCCAAGATGTCAAATTAAATCAGTCCTGTCCCCTCCCCCCAGTTGTCACAGAGCATGAAACACTGTTATCAAGTTTAACAACTACAAGCATTAAGCATATTCTTCATTGGCTAAAATGTGTTTACTTGCCGAGAAGAGCGAACTGCAATAATGCCGTAATATATTTATTTTCATTACAAACACAGTAATGATTAGTGGTAGGCATCACTCAGTAGATTTTATAACCCGTTCTCTGTTCATTGACGATTCTTGCCATAATTCACAATAATGACAATACTTTGTTTTTAACAAGAAGGTAATAAGCACTATTGTCCTTTCCCAAATGAAATGGTCATGGAGTCCCTTAGGCTAAGACCCCTCTGCACGTGCCGACGCGTCCACCTTGCGTCCTGGCGGCGCATGCACAGCACTTCACCGCAGTCTCTAGGGAGCCGTTTTTAGGCACGGGAGGGCGTGGCCAAAATGGGTCGGGTGGGCGGGGCCAAGATGGGGGGGCGCAGCCATGAGCACATTTTCTGATGTCTGTGTCTGTGTGTGTCTCCAGCATCTGGATATTGCCTGGGCCGTTGCAACACCTTGATTCTTTTCTGCTTCAGCCATTCTGGTGTAGATTTGCTGGTGTGCTTGTGATCATTGTCCTGTTGCATGACCCAATTTCGGCCAAGCTTTAGCTGTCGGACAGATGGCCTCACATTTGACTCTAGAATACTTTGGTATACAGAGGAGTTCATGGTCGCAATGAGTGCAAGGTTCCCAGGTCCTGTGGCTGCAAAACAAGCCCAAATCATCACCCCTCCACCACCGTGCTTGACAGTTGGTATGAGGTGTTTGTGCTGATATGCTGTGTTTGGTTTTCGCCAAACGTGGCGCTATGCATTATGGCCAAACATCTCCACTTTGGTCTCGTCTGTCCAAAGGACATTGTTCCAGATGTCTTGTGGTTTGTTCAGATGCAACTTGGCAAACCTAAGCCGTGCTGCCATGTTCTTTTTAGAGAGAAGAGGCTTTCTCCTGGCAACCCTTCCAAACAAACCATACTTGTTCAGTGTTTTTCTAATTGTACTGTCATGAACTTTAACATTTAACATGCTAACTGAGGCCTTTAGAGTCTGAGATGTAACTCCTGTTTTTTTTTTGTAATTTCTCTGAGCTTTGCACGGTCTGACCTTGGGGTGAATTTGCTGGGATGTCCACTCCTGGGAAGATTTGACAACTGTCTTGAATGTTTTCCACTTTTGAATAATTTTTCTCACTGTAGAATGATGGACTTTAAATTGTTTGGAAATGGCCTTATAACCCTTACCAAATTGATGGGTAGCAGCAATTGCTTCTGTAAGATCATTGCTGATGTCTTTCCTCCTTGGCATTGTGTTACCACACACCTGAATGCTCCAGACCAGCAAACTGCTAAAACTTCGGCTTTTTATAGATGTGGTCACACTTGCTGATGATCATTGAATCAAGGGCATTTGATTAGCAGCACCTGTCTGCTACTTAGTATCTTAATTCCTATGGAAGCAGTAAGGGTGTACTTAGTTTTTCACACACAGCTTCTCCATTTTGGCTTTATTTTTGTTAAATAAATCATGGTACGGTGTAATATGTCATGTGTTGTTGTTCATCTGAGGTTGTACAGGTGCGCCGACGAGTATTCTAAAACTTGCCTTGGAAAATCTGGGGCTATCACCAACAAGATCCAGGTACATGCTGGGTACATGCTGCAAACATTTCAGTGACATTTCTGCAGAGACTAATGGCCCATCGGATGAACACAGCAGGGGTCCCTGGCAGTCCAAATCAGTTTGAATGGGACTGTCAGGGACCCCTGCTGTTAATCCAATGGGCCATTCGTCTGTCTGCAGAAATGTCACTGAAATGTTGCAGCATGTACCCAGGATGTACCTGGGTCTTGTTGGTGATTGCCCCAGATTTGTTTTAGAATACTCGTCGGCACTACAGCACTACAGTATTTAACTAATTTTAAGACCTGCTAAGGAACAGATGATTATTATTATGTCCTGATATGTAAAACCATAGAATTCAGAGGGTGTACTTTTTTCCCTCACACAACTGAATACACATACATACATACACACATACATACATACATACATACACACACATACATACACACACATACATACACACACATACATACACACACACACATATATATACACACACACACATATATATACACACACACACACACACATATATACACACACACACACATATATACACACACACACACACACACATATATACACACACACACACATATATACACATATATACACACACACATATATACACACACACACATATATACACATATATACACACACACACACACATATACACACACATATATATATATACACACACACATATATATATATACACACACACACATATATATATACACACACACACATATATATGTATATAATTTTTTTTTTATTATTATTTTTTTATTTATTGAGGTATTATATAAATATACCTCAATAAATAAATAAAAGAATTCCCGTATATACAATAATGCATACTAGGAAAAAAATATATGACATGTATTTCAATGGTGGATTGAACTGAATGCAAAAAAAGCATGAAAAGCAGAATATACTGAGAAAAAATTGTTTACAGGTGATACATCGACTTCTGCTGCACCTAAAATTAACAAAATGTTGAGGTGTTTTTGAAACATTTTTTTTTATTATAAACACACAGGAACTTTCTATGTAAATCTGGGCTCAAACGGAATTACAGAAAACTATATCTCAGTGTCTTTTTTTTTTTTTTTTTTTTGTTAGAACCCTCTGAATTTGATAAACCGTTTGGTTCAATTTGGTAATGGTTTCCAGTAGTCTTAATATCCTTTTTGACCACTTGTATACTCAATTTGTAAGATGCATCAATTCTTGACTGACTCTTAGATTGTCAGATAATAGGATTTTTCTGTTCATATGTCTGGTTTTATGGAAGAGTTTGAAACAAATTGACTATTACAGCCTTTAGAAATAAATTTTCTGAAACAGTTTGTAATTATTATAGAAAGATGACTCAGCAGAACAATTCTCTCGCTCTCTCCCCCCTTCTCTCGCGCTCTCCCCCCTTCTCTCGCGCTCTCCCCCCCTTCTCTCGCGCTCTCCCCCCCTTCTCTCGCGCTCTCCCCCCTTCTCTCGCGCTCTCCCCCCTTCTCTCGCGCTCTCCCCCCCTTCTCTCGCTCTCTCCCCCCTTCTCTCGCTCTCTCCCCCCTTCTCTCGCTCTCTCCCCCCTTTCTCTCGCTCTTTCTCCCCCCTTTCTCTTGCTCTCATCCACCCGCTCTCCACCCTTGCTCTCCCCCGCTCTCCCCCTTGCTCTCGCCCGCTCTCCCCCCTTGCTCTCGCCCGCTCTCCCCCCTTGCTCTCATCCGCTCTCCCTCCTTGCTCCTGCCCGCTCTCCCCCCTTGCTCTCGCCCGCTCTCCCCCCTTGCTCTCGCCCGCTCTCCCCCCTTGCTCTCGCCCGCTCTCCCCCCTTGCTCTCGCCCGCTCTCCCCCCTTGCTCTCGCCCGCTCTCCCCCCTTGCTCTCGCCCGCTCTCCCCCCTTGCTCTCGCCCGCTCTCCCCCCTTGCTCTCGCCCGCTCTCCCCCCTTGCTCTCGCCCGCTCTCCCCCCTTGCTCTCGCCCGCTCTCCCCCCTTGCTCTCGCCCGCTCTCCCCCCTTGCTCTCGCCCGCTCTCCCCCCTTGCTCTCGCCCGCTCTCCCCCCTTGCTCTCGCCCGCTCTCCCCCCTTGCTCTCGCCCGCTCTCCCCCCTTGCTCTCGCCCGCTCTCCCCCCTTGCTCTCGCCCGCTCTCCCCCGCTCTCCCCCCTTGCTCTCGCCCGCTCTCCCCCCTTGCTCTCGCCCGCTCTCCCCCTTGCTCTCGCCCGCTCTCCCCCCTTGCTCTCGCCCGCTCTCCCCCTTGCTCTCGCCCGCTCTCCCCCCTTGCTCTCGCCCGCTCTCCCCCCTTGCTCTCGCCCGCTCTCCCCCCTTGCTCTCGCCCGCTCTCCCCCCCTTGCTCTCGCCCGCTCTCCCCCCTTGCTCTCGCCCGCTCTACCCCCTTGCTCTCGCCCGCTCTCCCTCTCTCTATCCCACCCTCTCTCTATCGCCCCCTCTCTCTATCTCCCACCTTTGCTCTCTCCCCCCTCCCCCTTGTTCTGTCTCCCCCCTCCCCCTTGTTCTGTCTCCATCTGCCTCATTCTCTTACCCGCCTCCCCCCATTCTCTTACCCCCTCCCCCCACTCTTCCCCTCCTCCCCCCAATTCTTTCTGACTCTGAGGGATCAGAGTCTTCCATTAAACAATGAAACTGCTTTTACGGAATATTGGATAAGGGCCTAAATGGAGCTCATCTGCAGGGGACCCCAAGGTTCAGCTGATGTAAAAAAATGAATAAACAAGCAGCATTCGCTTTAATGCTCCCCCCTTGCTCTCGCCCGCTCTCCCCCCTTGCTCTCGCCCGCTCTCCCCCCTTGCTCTCGCCCACTCTCCCCCCTTGCTCTCGCCCGCTCTCCCCCTTGCTCTCGCCCGCTCTCCCCCTTGCTCTCGCCCGCTCTTCCCCCTTGCTCTCGCCCGCTCTTCCCCCTTGCTCTCGCCCGCTCTCCCCCCTTGCTCTCGCCCGCTCTCCCCCTTGCTCTCGCCCGCTCTACCCCCATGCTCTCGCCCGCTCTACCCCCTTGCTCTCGCCCGCTCTACTCCCTTGCTCTCGCCCGCTCTCCCCCCTTGCTCTCGTCCGCTCTCCCCCCTTGCTCTCGCCCGCTCTCCCCCCTTGCTCTCGCCCGCTCACCCCCTTGCTCTCGCCCGCTCTCCCCCCTTGCTCTCGCCCGCACTCCCCCTTGCTCTCGCCCTTGCTCTCGCCCGCTCTCCGCCCTTGCTCTCTCCCGCTCTCCCCCCTTGCTCTCGCCCGCTCTCCCCCCTTGCTCTCGCCCGCTCTCCCCCCTTGCTCTCGCCCGCTCTCCCCCCTTGCTCTCGCCCGCTCTCCCCCCTTGCTCTCGCCCGCTCTCCCCCTTGCTCTCGCCCGCTCTCCCCCCTTGCTCTCGCCCGCTCTCCCCCTTGCTCTCGCCCGCTCTCCCCCCTTGCTCTCGCCCGCTCTCCCCCCTTGCTCTCGCCCGCTCTCCCCCCCTTGCTCTCGCCCGCTCTCCCCCCCTTGCTCTCGCCCGCTCTCCCCCCTTGCTCTCGCCCGCTCTACCCCCTTGCTCTCGCCCGCTCTCCCTCTCTCTATCCCACCCTCTCTCTATCGCCCCCTCTCTCTATCTCCCACCTTTGCTCTCTCCCCCCTCCCCCTTGTTCTGTCTCCCCCCTCCCCCTTGTTCTGTCTCCATCTGCCTCATTCTCTTACCCGCCTACCCCCATTCTCTTACCCCCTCCCCCCACTCTTCCCCTCCTCCCCCCAATTCTTTCTGACTCTGAGGGATCAGAGTCTTCCATTAAACAATGAAACTGCTTTTACGGAATATTGGATAAGGGCCTAAATGGAGCTCATCTGCAGGGGACCCCAAGGTTCAGCTGATGTAAAAAAATGAATAAACAAGCAGCATTCGCTTTAATGCTCCCCCCTTGCTCTCGCCCGCTCTCCCCCCTTGCTCTCGCCCGCTCTCCCCCCTTGCTCTCGCCCACTCTCCCCCCTTGCTCTCGCCCGCTCTCCCCCTTGCTCTCGCCCGCTCTCCCCCTTGCTCTCGCCCGCTCTTCCCCCTTGCTCTCGCCCGCTCTTCCCCCTTGCTCTCGCCCGCTCTCCCCCCTTGCTCTCGCCCGCTCTCCCCCTTGCTCTCGCCCGCTCTACCCCCATGCTCTCGCCCGCTCTACCCCCTTGCTCTCGCCCGCTCTACTCCCTTGCTCTCGCCCGCTCTCCCCCCTTGCTCTCGCCCGCTCTCCCCCCTTGCTCTCGTCCGCTCTCCCCCCTTGCTCTCGCCCGCTCTCCCCCCTTGCTCTCGCCCGCTCTCCCCCCTTGCTCTCGCCCGCACTCCCCCTTGCTCTCGCCCTTGCTCTCGCCCGCTCTCCGCCCTTGCTCTCTCCCGCTCTCCCCCCTTGCTCTCGCCCGCTCTCCCCCCTTGCTCTCGCCCGCTCTCCCCCCTTGCTCTCGCCCGCTCTCCCCCCTTGCTCCCGCCCGCTCTCCCCCCTTGCTCCCGCCCGCTCTCCCCCCTTGCTCCCGCCCGCTCTCCCCCCTTGCTCCCGCCCGCTCTCCCCCCTTGCTCCCGCCTGCTCTCCCCCCTTGCTCCCGCCCGCTCTCCCCCCTTGCTCTCGCCCGCTCTCCCCCTTTGCTCTCGCCCGCTCTCCCCCCTTGCTCTCGCCCGCTCTCCACCTTTGCTCTCACCCGCTCTACCCCCTTGCTCTCGCCCACTCTCCCTCTCTCTATCCCACCCTCTCTCTATCGCCCCCTCTCTCTATCTCCCCCCTTTGCTCTCTCCCCCCTCCCCCTTGTTCTGTCTCCCTCCCCCCCTCCCCCTTGTTCTGTCTCCCTCCCCCCCTCCCCCCCTCCCCCTTGTTCTGTCTCCCTCCCCCCCTCCCCCCCTCCCCCTTGTTCTGTCTCCCTCCCCCCTCCCCCTTGTTCTGTCTCCCTCCCCCCTCCCCCTTGTTCTGTCTCCCTCTGCCTCATTCTCTTACCCGCCTCCCCCCATTCTCTTACCCCCCTCCCCCCACTCTTCCCCTCCTCCCCCCTCCCCCCAATTCTTTCTGACTCTGAGGGATCAGAGTCTTCCATTAAACAATGAAACTGCTTTTACGGAAATTTGGATAAGGGCCTAAATGGAGCTCATCTGCAGGGGACCCCAAGGTTCAGCTGATGTAAAAAATGAATAAACAAGCAGCATTCACTTTAACTTGAAAGGCTTCTTTGCATTGTAAGTCTGTAAATGAAAGGAAAGATTTGCTCCTACTGCCTATTGAGCTAAGTGTATTTATTCTCCTTTAGTCGGTTAGGACTGTATACAAAAACATGCTTCTGTTCCCATTGCAACACCTTAGAGGAAATATTTAAAATGTTTACAATAAGCAGATGCTTTTTTATACAAAACCACCTCAAATATATAATTATTTAATAATGCTAATTTTTATGCAGAATGTAGCTTCATTTTATTTGTAAGAAAACTCTAATAATAAGGTTTATGGATGGTGTACGTCTCCTTATTTCTTGTAGGATTCTAGCCTTCCAGAATTGTAATGAGAATATTATCACAGTGTTTCCGACAATATTAACAATTATATTGTCATGACAATGTATTGTATCTAGTTAAAGAGATTTGCGAAACAGTGTCAACTCATTTGACTGCAAATCTGCATCGTAAATGGCAGGTCTCTTGGTTTTTTTTTTGTTTTGTTTTTTAATCAGTTTATGTACGTCAATTAGTGAAGGAGCATTTCTAAAACATTGACATCTGCTGTCCAGTGCCATCATAATTGGCTATATAAAAAACATGTATTGGTTGGATCAACACAAACACAAAATCACAGCACACAGGCTGTTCTGTGCCCACTTTCTAATTTTCACCAGTAGAGGGCAATCCATTGTCACACATTTGAACAAAATCTTTTTAGTTTTTTTTCTTCTTACATTTTTGGAAGTAAAGCTGTAAATTGACTTGATGTTTCCGTGTAAACTCCCAGACTATATTGAATATATAATCCTAATTATGTAAATGGTTAAACTAAAAAGGTTTTTAGTTTTGATACACCGAAACGCCTTTAATTTATACAAACCATAGAACCGGAGAAGGTGGAATATTTGACTATGGAATCACGCCATGCAGCTAAGAGGATGATAACCAAGAACCCATTCTGTAATCCATGAAGGATCCATCCAAAAGAAAAGACACACTATAATGTCATAATGAGGTATATACTGTACTGTGTGTGTGACGGGAAGGACATTCCACAAATAATTCAAGAAAGACAACTATAATTAAAAATTACAACAGAAAGGAACAGATATTACAACATATACAATATACAATTAAAAGATGGAAACAGGACAACTGTAGTTTAAGACATTTGTTGTTTTTGTTGCCCAAAGTACCAGAAGACATTTGCAGAGCTGTGAAATGGTTAATAACAGGAAGCACCTTATTAAGTAGAGCCTTAGAAACAAATGAGCAGTACAACTATATAATATATAGATTTTAAATCTTATGTTTACAAAGAATAGTTTGTGAAATTGTGGTGTAAAGTTGTTCTGGAACCAAGTGACCCAAAATTGGCAGAATACCACTTTTTTTTTTTTTTTTTTTTAGATTTCCTTGGTAATATATATATATATATATATATATATATATATATATATATATATATATATATATATATATATATATATATATATATATATATATATATATATTACCAAGGAAATCTAAAAAAAAAAAAAAGTGGTATTCTGCCAATTTTGGGTCACTTGGTTCCAGAACAACTTTACACCACAATTTCACAAACTATTCTTTGTAAACATAAGATTTAAAATCTGATGAGAAGTGATAATAGAAATTGAAGGTCCAGCACATAAATGATTGCTTGATTGAAATGAACAGCATGCTTCCATTTGTTGTAATGCCTTTCTGGTATCTTCTTCATAGACACTACTTGTTGCAACACCAAGATGAGAGATTGTGACCGCTCAGTACACTATTATGAAGAACGTTCTCACTGGTCTATTAAAAGGTGTCTAATTTACAGTGTGTGTCAGTGTACTTGCTGTTGATGCTTGAACAGAGCTTCTTGGAACAGCTGTTGTGTGAAGTCTGAGTTTGTAGAAAGTGTGTGTGTGTGTATACAGTATGTATGTATGTGTGTGTGTGTGTGTGTGTATATATATATATATGTGTGTGTATGTGTATATGTATATATATGTGTATATATATGTGTGTGTATATATATATGTGTCTGTATATATATATATATATGTGTATGTGTATTTATATATATATATATATGTATGTGTGTGTATATGTGTGAATATGTGTGTATATGTATATGTGTGTATATGTATATGTATATGTATATATATATATATATATATATATATATATATATATATATATATATATACATATACATATAGTGTGTGTATATCTACCTATGTACAGTAGAGGCAACGTTTATTCTAACATTTGCTGTAAACTAGCCGGGTTACATTCTGGGTATGTTCTGGGCTAGTTTGAGGCACGTTTAAGGCATTTCTGCATTGACTAACGACCCATAGGATTAACACAGCAGGGATCCCTGGCAGTCCAATTCAGTTTGAATGGGACTGCCAGGGACCCCCGCTGTTAATCTGATAGGCCATTAATCAATGCAGAAATGCTGGGGCTAGTTTAAGGAAAGTTTAAGGCATGTATTCAGAATGTACCTGAGTGTACCGGGTCTTTTGGGGAATTGCCACTGGTTTTTGTTAGAATAAGAGTTGCCTCTACTGTATATGTACAGTTGTGTGAAAAAGAAAGTACACCCTACTTGAATTCTATGATTTTGCATATCAGGACATAACAATCATCTGTTCCTTAGCAGGTCTTAAAATTAGGTAAATACAACCTCAGATGAACAACAACACATGACATATTACACCGTGTCATGATTTATTTAACAAAAATAAAGCTAACATGGCGAAGCCATGTGTAAAAAAACTAAGTATACCTTATGATTCAATAGCTTGTAGAACCACCTTTAGCAGCAATAACTTGAAGTAATCGGTTTCTGTATTACTATCAGTCTCTCACATCGTTGTGGAGGAATTTTGCCCCACTCTTCTTTACAACGTTGCTTCAGTTCCTTGAGGTTTGTGGGCATTTGCTTATGCACAGCTCTTTTAAGGTCCAGCCACAGCATTTCAATCGGGTTGAGGTCTGGACTTTGACTGGGCCATTACAACACCTTGATTCTTTTCTTTTTCAGCCATTCTGTTGTAGATTTGCTGGTGTGCTTGGGATCATTGTCCTAGAAAAAAAAAAGGGGGATTATCGGCGCCTTTAAAGTCCATATAGTGAATAACAACCAATCACTTGGAAAGTCCCAATAATGTCCTTGTGATGAATGGGCAGAGATGAGATGAATAGATAATTCTCACCATGCAGCAGTGAAATATGTGGAGAAAAATAAAACAAATTATGGTGCAGTATGCCAATCAATGTTGATAAGAACAATGAACACTAACAACAGAAAACACACATGACAAACAAACAAGACAAATACTGGCAAGGCTTAAAATATACACAAAGCTATTTAATAACACATATACTGGGTTCCGGAGGATAACAGACAATTGCAGCAGGTCCAGTGATGTCATATCCGCCCGGAAGTCCCGCCTTCCAGTGACGTCATCATTCACGCTGAGCACGAAGGGACGCATGGAAAGGAGCTCCGGTCACCACTAGACTACCAGTGTGACTTTCATCTCCATTGCCTGCATTCAATTACTGTGTTGTAAGTAGGGTCTCAGTTTTACCCCTCTGGACCTGCTGCATGTGACATTATTGGGACTTTCCAAGTGATTGGTTGTTATTCACTATATGGACTTTAAAGGCGCCGGTAATCCCTTTTTTTCTATGTTTGTTGTTTGACTGTACTGTCATTTTTTGCCAGGCTGCCTGATTTTCACTGCCATCCAGGTACACTATGTAAAGTGTTATAATTTTCATCTGTTTTATTAGCGCTGTTTCACACCGTCTTTCTTTTTCGTTTGGGATCATTGTCCTGTTGCATGACCCAATTTCGGCCAAGCTTTAGCTGTCGGACAGATGGCCTCACATTTGACTCTAGAATACTTTGGTTATACAGAGGAGTTCATGGTCGACTCAATGACTGCAAGGTTCCCAGGTCCTGTGGCTGCAAAACAAGCCCAAATCATCACCCCTCCACCACCGTGCTTGACAGTTGGTATGAGGTGTTTATGCTGATATGCTGTGTTTGGTTTTCGGCAAACGTGGCGCTGTGCATTATGGCCAAACATCTCCACTTTGGTCTCGTCTGTCCAAAAGACATTGTTCCAGAAGTCTGGTGGTTTTTTCAGATGCAACTTTGCAAACTTAAGCCGTACTGCCATGTTCTTTTTAGAGAGGAGAGGCTTTCTCCTGGCAACCCTTCCAAACAAACCATACTTGTTCAATGTTTTTCTAAATGTACTGTCATGAACTTTAATATTTAACATGCTAACTGAGCCCTGTAGAGTCTGAGATGTAACTCTTGGGTTTTTTGCAATTTCTCTGAGCATTTTACGGTCTGGCCTTGGGATGAATTTGCTGGGACGTGCACTCCTGGGAAGATTGGCAACTGTCTTGAATGTTTTCCACTTTTGAATAATCTTTCTCACTGTAGAATGATGGACTTTAAATTGTTTGGAAATTGCCTTTATAACCCTTCCCATATTGATGGGCAGCAACAATTGCTTCTCTAAGATCATTGCTGATATCTTTCCTCCTTGGCATTGTGTTAATACACACCTGAATGCTCCAGACCAACAAACTGCTAACACTTCGGCTTTTATAGAGGTGGTCACACTTGTTGCTGATCAATTAATCAAGGGCATCCGATTAGCAGCACCTGTCTGCTACTTAACATCTTAATTCCTATGGAAGCAGTAAGGGTGTACTTAGTTTTTCACACATGGCTTCTCCATTTTGGCTTTATTTTTGTTAAATCGTGACACTGTGTAATATGTCATGTGTTGTTGTTAGTAAGCCATATGAGCCATATGTCATGTGTTAAATGTGAGCCAGCTGTCCAATAGGAAAGCTTCTCCTGCTCCGGTCACATGGTCCCAGCTCACAGTGCAGTATGGAGTCCTGCCGCTCCCGCGCGGGCTCCACACTGACCGCTGATGCTGCCCCACCGCCCCCGCACCTGTGCTTACCTGTTCAGATGTCGCCACGGGCTTCCTCCACCCCCAGGTAAGTGAAAAACCGGGTAGGCGGGTACCCGGCCGGGTACAAGGTGCCAAATCCTCCGGGTACCCGTTACACGGTTTTAAAAAAAAAATGTAGGACCCGGTCCAACACTAGTTGTTGTTCATCTGAGGTTTTATTTACCTAATATTTAGACCTGCTAAGGTACAGATGCTTGTTATGTCCTGATATGTAAAACCATAGAATTCAAAGAGGGTGTACTTTCTTTTTCACACCACTGTGTATATATACATGTATATACATACATTAATTTACACACACATACATATACACACATACGCATACGCACACGCCCGACGCAGTGAGCGAGACCGGCCCCAGAGATCTAAATATATTTTAAAAAATGAACTCTTTGTCATGCAGTGTTACATTTTCTATATTGTAATGGCACCACTTCTTTATTTGCATGCAGAGGGAGAGAGCACACGAGTCACTGTAAATCGCGTCATTAAACTAAAACCCGGGAACATTTTTGGTCCAAAGACAGTCAGACCATAATTTTAAAGAAAAGTTTGTGATAAGCACAACCGCAAATCCAGATCTCCAGAAATGTATATGTCGGAAGATCAAGTATCAATGAGTGCAAATGCAACTAGTCCTATTTTTGTATAGTATGTGTGGTGGGTCTCTATGCTAATGTGCTTCTGGCTTTGGGAAATAAATGAGCCTGTTGCAGGTTTCCCTATATCTCTGTTCATAATAAAGACCATATAGGTTTTTATCAAGATCTGATTAATATCCATTATTGCTGAAATAATCAGAAAAACACTTGGTCAATCCAGTTTTCCATTGGTGTTGAAGTGATTGAACAGAACTCTGCCACATAAAGTTTTTGACGAATTCCTTCATGCTGTCAGCAAGATAGTGGACACAGGGATGTCACTCAACCAGTTGCAGCGCTGTTTATACCTGTAGCACATAGAGGCCTAATCACATTAATTGGGGAACTGATTGGAAAGGCTTATCTAAGAATACCCACACCAGAATGTTTGAAGCTGGCTTGTGCTCTCTTTGCCTTTGGGATTTTATGCAATTTCTATGAAGCAACACATTACTTTATAGGACAAGGATTGTAATTAATTCACCCGTTGGCTGATTCTGTTTATCAGCCTTGTTTTGTATGTTTTACTAAATGAGGTTTGCACAAACAACTTTTTTATTCTTTTACCCTGGTCTTGCGCTTCTAAGGATAGGTGCTCTGTCAGAACATGAAATGTGAAATTTACTCTACTTTTTATAAAACAAAAGAAAAAAATAATTGATGGCAAAAGTATTATTTTGTCATTTGTGCATATTGTGTGCACAGTTGGGATTAACAGTACAGAAGAAAACAGTATGACTTGCAGCGGTGTGCAAACTGGGGGGCGGGAGATTTTTATGGGAGGGCGCAGGCGGTTGCGAGGTCCCGCGCTCTTCCCCACAGCATTAAAATTACATGCCAGGGGATCGCGTGAGACCTCTGCAACTCGCTTACCGTGATTCTGAAGGCTGCTATGACAACGCACCATCAAATGACGCCGCAGGGTCACGTGACCCCGAGCGTCATTTGACGCCAACACAAGGTGAGGGGGGCGCGAGCACGGCGGGGAGAAGGCACGGGGGGCGTAACTTTAATAGTTTAAACACCCCTGACTTATTGTATGAAGTTAACTGCTATGCACTGATGTATGGACCCATGCTTGTCTTTGATAAAAGGGGACCTGCAATGTTCTATATTGTGACATTATGCTGGCGTTAGCATTGATTTTTATGGGATCTCTGTTAAACATTCTTTGTTCGATTGGCCATTTTGCTACCAGGAGACCAGCCACAGAGGCACTGCAGCCCACTTTGGCCACTAGTTCTGGCCACATCCATATGCATGGTGATGAAATCTTTTAAATGTGGTTAATCATTTTCTTGTATCAGTATTTCAGGCCACCTATATATTTTTCAGGACGTTGATTTACTTTGCCCATAACTGCTTCTGGCCAGTACTACATGCTGTATAATCACTATTTAAAAGTATGTGCATTTATAATTATAAAGGGTTTCCTTAACGTCCCAAAGGAAAAACGGACTTTTGCACTCCCAGAAGTTCTTAAACAAACATTGCACACGCATGTTTTTTGCATGTTTTTTTGTAAGTCTGTGGAGTTTCACAACCTCCAAAAAGTCACTTTCTCCTACATCAGTATGGATGCAAAATAATGGATTAGATTAAATATTTTCACCAATGGACAAAGTTACAATTGTGTAATAGAAAAGACTATATCACTGACACAGAGGCTGATATGATTTCCATGGAAGCAATTCCTTGTATAAAACATTGATGAAGACCTTATGAAATGACAAGAGTGTAGAGGAAATTAGAAAACCTTTAGCCAGCCTAGGCATTGTTCCAAATGATTTGGATAAAGCTAATGTAATAGCAGTATTAAAAATAGCAGATAAGACTGACCTGGGCAACTGGAGACCAATCAGCATTTCATTTATCATGTGTGCAGTTCTGAAAACATTGAGACGCTCTGTGGCGGGTATCCTTTTTGACAGTAAAATAAAAGGTTTTCAAAAAGCTGCCCTGCTTATCGAGCCTTCTTGACTTGTTTCAAGATGCCACAGCAAGGGTTGACTGAGGTACAGTATGAAACATTATTTATCTTGGTATTAAGGCATGCAATTTAAGTGGATTAAAACTGATTAAAAGAGGGAAAGCGGGAGAGCATGTGTAATAGGGGCAGTGAAACAGCAGGGGGAAGGAAATGAAACGGTCAGCTTCTTTCAGGGAATATTTGTCGATAACAATAATAAAGAATAAGTATCAGCCACATCAGAAGTGACATCAGTTAAAATTTTATTTGACATGTTTTACCCGAAAATCATACATTGCGTTGCCTCTCGTTTTCATGTATGTCCTGGGCACAAAGATATAATAACAATACATGGTTACATTAAATGCACAGAGGTTATACATTCAATTTACAAATACTTCAGGAAGTTTGGGATAATACATGATTATGGGCGTATGTAACCGTTAGACAAGATTAAAATATGAGACAGCTGAATGATTTAGTGCAGCAGAAAGTGTCAGTTGACTTTTGCTAGTCGGCTAAAATATTTTTTACAAATCTTTATTCAGACTCCACTTCCAAAACGATTGCAATCAGTTGTCGTCTTGTAGGGGAGGGGGATGCTTACAGTATAGGGAGTACTTTGCTGAAATGAACAGCCTATCACGTAGGGAGGGGAAGCTATTTTCAAATGTACTCACAAAGAGAGCCAAGACTGTTAGATATATCTATGCGCAAACTTCTACGGTATGTAGCACATGCAAATACGTGCACTCCTTGTTGTAAGCTGAAACCCTAAACAAACTCATTACCCTGCAACTCACCAGCATATTTCAGATAAACATTATTTAGCTACTGTTTAAGCACTACAGTCCTGCCTGTCCTATTAATGGTGTAGTGCAGGCCTGCACAACATACGGCCCGTGGGCCGCATGCGGCCCGCCTGGCCTCTCTGTGCGGCCCGCAATGAGATTTTAAAAAAAATGTTAAAAAAAAAAAAACTTAAAAAAAATAAAATAAATGGCGGCGATTCCCCGCGGTCCTGGGGGTGATGTGAGGTGCAGTGAGGTGCAGGAAGGGTGATGTGAGGTGCAGGGGTGATTGGAGGTCTAGGGGGGGTGATTGGAGGTGCAGGAGGGGGGGTGATTGGAGGTGCAGGAGGGGGGGGGGTGATTGGAGGTGCAGGGGGGGGGTGATTGGAGGTGAGGGGGGGGTGATTGGAGGTGCGGTGGGGGGTGATTGGAGGTGAGGGGGGGTGATTGGAGGTGCAGGGGGGGTGATTGGAGGTACAGGGGGGGGTGATTGGAGGTGCAGGGGGGGGTGATTGGAGGCGAGGGAGGGGTGATTGGAGGCGAGGGAGGGGGTGATTGGAGGTGCAGGGGGGGTGATTGAAGGTGCGGGGGGGGGTGATTGAAGGTGCAGGGGGGGGTGATTGAAGGTGCAGGGGGGGTGATTGAAGGTGCAGGGGGGTGATTGGAGGTGCAGGGGGGGTGATTGGAGGTGCAGGGGGGGTGATTGGAGGTGCAGGGGGGGAGAGTGGTGTGAGGTGCAGGGGGGGAGAGTGGTGTGAGGTGCAGGGGGGGAGAGTGGTGTGAGGTGCAGGGGGGGAGAGTGGTGTGAGGTGCAGGGGGGGAGAGTGGTGTGAGGTGCAGGGGGGGGGAGAGTGATGTGAGGTGCAGGGGGGAGAGTGATGTGAGGTGCAGGGGGGGGGAGTGATGTGAGGTGCAGGGGGAGAGAGTGATGTGAGGTGCAGGGGGAGAGTGATGTGTGTGTTGTGCATGGGGGTATTATGTGTGTGGGTGAGGGGGAGAGATGGGGGTATGAGAGATAGATAGGGAGTATCGCAAAGGTTGATAGTGAGCGGTTCTGGGGGAGATATGAGGATGATGATGATGATGATGATGATGATGATGATGATCATGATGATGATGATGATGATGATGATTTTACCTGTGCGGCCCACATTTTTTTTCCTTGGAGCAGTTCGGCCCTTCTCGCTTTACGAGTTGTGCAGGCCTGGTGTAGTGGCATATATTAAAGTTTAAATATGTGATTGCCCCTTTTATTAACCCTTTTTATGCCATTGTTGCTTTGCAATGTGCTGCAAGCCACTCTTGCAGTGAAGGTGGTGACATTTTTTTTTTTAATTTGTTATTGTTTTGATCTTTTAACGTTTCCACAGTAACCAAGTGGTTTGGAGGATTTTTACGTAATCTTTTGTGATAATACTGTTTGTTGTAGATCCTAGAATCAACAGGTAGGTACATTTTCAATTGTCCATGTTTTTTTTGCTTTTGTACTTTGTTTGCAGGGTAATTTGTTACCTTCTGTATCCAATTAGTTCTGTAGAAAAAGTATCTTAGAAGCAGGAGTTTCACAGAAGCAAGTAAAAAAAACATTTATTTTTCATAAGAAAATAAGTAACATTTTCACTTTGATCAATTATTGAACTGTACTTATTTAGATCATTTTGGTCATTATTTTAGCCTGTTTTGCAGGACTTCCCCATCGAAAGGAAAACAATTATTTTAGCTGGCGAGCCAAACTTAAAGGGCAGTATCAAACGAATTTGGCATTGTTAATTAATGATTGGCATACTGGCAATGGCCATTTATTTTTTACCTACTTTAGAAGTCCAGTGGGCTACTCCTTGATTTGAGTATGTTTAAAAAACAGTGTGGATAATCTGCTACACACTGGGATTTAAATTGGTGAATATTAGCGTATATAGAACATTTGGCCAGTATAAGTGGACACAAATTTGAAGACTTCTATACGTGTTTGCCCTCCTCTGAATCCGTATAAATATGAATGAGTATCTTACCCAAAGAATGTAAGAGAGGTTGAACGTGAGTGTTTTTTTTCCCAAATCTAAGCTACTATGTTCTGTAACTATATATGTAGAGAACATTCACTTTAGACCAATGATTTTCAACTTTTTTTTATTAAGGAACCCTTTAATTATATTGTGAAATTCTGAGGCAGCCCAACCCTCTCAAATAGTGTCTGATATTAGATGTATTGTACGGAACCCCAACCCTCTCTAATAGTGCGTCTGAGATCAGATGCATTGTAAGGAACGCCAGCCCTCTCTTATAGCGCATCTGAGATGAGGTGCATTGTAAATTCTTCTGTATTTGGTACAATTTTCAATGACCTGAAAATTTGAGGTAATCCTTTAGGGATGCCTGGGGAACTCCTGTTGAAAAACACTGCTTTAGACCTATGGATTAGCAAGAGATCCACTACTCAATCTCTGCAGAGTGGAAGAGAGTCAGGACATTTATTTTTATTTTTATCTGCTTTTGTAGCCTCAGAGTTAGGCATTTTATGTTAATTCCCTCTCCACTACCTCTTATCTCACTTTATTTGGGCCCCCTGGCACAATAAAATGGGTCAACACTTTTCAGATGCAGCCACCAGTATCCGATCACTTGCCTTAAAAAATCTGGAGCAATCTCACCAATAAACTGCAACATTTCTGTGTGATTTCTGCAGCCAGACTAATGGCCCATCGGATTAAAACAGCAGGGGGGCCCTGCAGTCCCATTAAACTGAATGGGACTGCAGGGACCCCTGCTGTGTTAATCCGATGGGCCATTAGTCTGTCAGCAGAATATCACAGAAATGTTGCAATTTATTGGGAGATTGCCCCAGATTTTTTTAAGGCAAGTGATTGGATACTGGTGGCTGCATCTGTATATACATATCAATGGGCTCCTAAGTCAATTGAAGCGGTCGCAGGAGCAATTTAATCATTGGCCAAGCTGCTAGAACTATATATAGAAGACCGGTACAGTACAAAAATATAGTATAATAGCATGAACATTTTAGTACAATACATAGAATATATATATATTATATATATATATTTATATTATATATTATTTTTTTAAATTTTTTTTTACACTTCTGTATATACAGAAGTTTGCATTCAGCCTTGGCCACCGCTCTTTTTTAATTTATTCTTAAATCATGTCTTCAGTACTTTGTACCTCTAATCAATCAGACCTCTTCTTATTGGCACGAGTGCAGCAAAACTGCAATTCAGATCACTAAAAATGCCAGTACAAAACTAGAGCAACATATTAACTCGCGTAAAACTGGTTTAAAATGTCAGATATTTGCTAACAAAAGTTATGTGACCTTAATGGATATTTAAAAAAAAGAAAGAAAGCCTCTGCTGCACAAGATGCAATGTTTTCTTAACCTGATAGGGGTACTGCTGTCTTACTCATTAGTCATTGAAATTGCCAATTTGTCAAGTGTTTGCATAAAACCAGCCACTGCTAGCTGTGGTGTAACAACTGCTTGTAACGTGATAAGCGCACATTCCCAATTATCATTGGGAATGCTATGCTCGCCAGCATCTATGATGTTTCCAACATCTGATAGGAATGGTGTTTTTCACATTGAATTTGTTAGCAAGGTTTATTATTAAGACCATTTCTTTCTCGCCACATAATGTATTCAGCTTACCCAAGTGACGTTGATTTTATTCATATTTTCCAAACCATCAGCTGCCACTAAACGTTCTGCCAAACATCTGTCAATTTTAAACCCATGTGCTCCATACACCCCCAGTCTTTGGGATATTATGATATACTGCAGTGTTTTCTTCACACCGTCCTTCATAGCCATGCAAGTTACACAGTTCTAAATATGGGATTTGTTTGAATGTTGTTGACAAACCCAATCTTATACAATCTTTCAGTCCATTAAACTTTTTCTTCAACTCCTTTCATTTGTCACAAATATATTTGCCTGTTGAATTTAAAATATTCTTGCGTTCTGCAAATATCAACCTATACTTTCTACAGCAGCAAAGAGGTTAATTATATCTGTGTCAACTAAATTAACAGGTTCTTTGACTTAACTCTTAAAGTAATAAAATGACCAGGGAGCAAGCACATTGCTGAGTTTATTCCCACTATAATGAATATGATGCAATGCTGCATATCTGTACGTAGTATACTGTACACCGTTTTAGCAATATATATTTATAATACTCGTGTTCGTTTATTTCCATAATGGTATACAGTACTGTATTAGTTTTCTTGCACAGGGTACATAAGTGGACTAGTGGTAAAGACCAAGCATTGTTAACTCTGACACCAAATGGGTAACATAGTAGATGAAGTTCAAAGAAGACATCTGTCCAAGTTCAACCTTTGTTAGGTCCCGATTGGCTGAGATACTCATCCTATATTTACAGTATAGTTGCAGTATTTTGATCTAGAGGGAGGCTAACAAAATATCCCAGTGATGGGAAACATATGCCAAATATGTCTCATAAGGGAAACCTTCTCATTTTTATTTGCCAGAACCTGCATATTAAACCATATACATCCTCGAAAAATGTAACCACATATTCAGCAGTAACATGGCAGGATGAACAAAAGTGTTCATTTTCATGAACCTAATAAGACAAAACAAACAAAAAAAAACATTGCATTAGCATACTGTATGAATGGGATGCTTAGTAGGGATACATTTATTGTTATAACAGAACTTCCGCTGTAGCTCCCAAACTTGTCCTTGGGCTGTGTGCCTTACCACATGCGAATGTGAATGTACTTAATATTTGACTGAGACACTTGTCTGTTATGCAAAGAACTTGGTCTGGCTCTGGCTATGGAGAATAGGGGTTTTGGGACCCAACCGGTATAGTTAGGTTGCATTAAATACTTTAGCAAAAGGCCAGTAATCACATTGCAGAGGTAAATATCTTTATAAAACTTGGAGTATGAATTTCCACTTGAAAGCCAAGATAAAACTTGATTTTATGCTTATTCTGCCATTTCAAACCCACAATAATGACCAAAAGTAGACTCTTTCCACAGCATCGCTTTCTGTGTGGTATTTCAAAGGGTTCACGCTAGTAGGGCAGGCAACAGGGTCAGCAGCAGTTATTACAAGGAAAGCATGCTAGTAAAAAGTTTGAAGTTGAACTCATTATTTAAAGTTCACGCAATGAATTAGTTTTTTACTCCTGTCATACATTCCCTTTTTTTAATGGTGTCCACGTTTTGTGACGGCTGATAAAGAATTAATTTACAATTCAAATTCTCTTCTTTGGCTGAATCTATTAGAGCATGTTAATGAAATGTTATTTGGTGTATGTTCTCTAAGGCTATAGTCGGGTGCCTTTTTTTTTTTTTTTTTACTTTGCTGTTTTCATGGAAGTAATCTCAGCACTGCTGGGTTTCTTGACACTTTCTTGAAACAAATCACTATTCTAACAGAGCAAACAGGTACTTGGAAGATAATAGAATACCTTCACCCTATTATGATAATATGTATGAGTATGGACAGGCCTTGGAAACAAATTTACATTTCCTGCAGTCACAATTGGAATACAGAACTTGTCATGCCTGCTGCTTAGTCTAGTTACTTTGGGGTTACTTGCTACATTATGATGGTGTGAAGTTAGCATTGCACAAAATGTTGAGATGACTAGTTTGTTGCTTCACTACACAGCTAAACAGAATAGACATTGGTAAGAAAGGAAAATGGACAACACTTTGTTCTTTGCACATTTTTGGACAGGAATGATACAGAGAGAAATATTCAAAAAGCACTTGGACTTTTCCCACTATCATGCAGTGTTTTGCAACCTGTTTCAGAGATTAAATGAAGTGTATCTGTATTTTCTATACCATTTTTAATATTTTGTATTTTAGGATAGCTTTTCAAAGTTGGTGTCATTAACCCCTCTTAGTAGAACAATCAAATATAGAACTTTTTGTGGGTCTAATTGGGAGATTGTAGTTGGCTAAGGGGGGCAGTCTTTCCAAAGTTGCAGCAATCGGTGGTGTGTTATAAAGCAGGATGTAAAAGAAACGAAGACTATACACACTAACCTCTCCTACTGTAGTAAAAATACTTAAAATCTCGAAGCTCAAAAATAAATAAATAGTGACACATTATCCAAGTAGCATTCCCCTTACTGTATGTCGCCAATAAATAAATTGAAGGGACATGTCTAAACAAAAATCAAACAAAAATATCTTCATATACAAAAATATATTTGTATTGGACATAAATATTGATCAGTCCTGTAAATTTTTCTCGTGTATTGATACTGTATGAGTGATTTTTTTTTTCTATTGTTAGAAGATCGGTAAATATGACCACTACAAATATATTTTTGTAATTGAAAATGTATGATCTTTTTGTGACATGTCCCTTATATATATGCATGGAAAGTGTTAATATAGTTTTTGTTGTTGCATTTGAATGGTTTGTTCATAGTAAAAATGAATACAGTGGCAAAATCCCAGCATAAGATAGTGGATGTAAAACCGTTCACATAAAAACAGCATATTGCATTATAATCATATTACAATAGGTTTAACACCAAGCCAGTCTTACTCGGTGCAACTGACAGCCCAACAAATATTGTTATACAATGTATAAACAGATGCAGATGATTTTCATGTATGAAATATTAAAATTTGGTCCACGTGCTCCTTGGAATAATAATGTCTGCCACACGAAGTATTTCAATATTGGAATTCTTTTAGTTCCCTTCTGCACTGAATTGACTTACATGATACAGTTGCAAGATTTGCTCTACATGGAAGATAAATTGCGTGAAATGCAATGATGCTGTAACACTACAGTACATCAGGATTGGCCAATACTAAGCAGATAGTCGTAGAAGTCAAATGACAGTGGGTATGATGTTGCATAAACATAAATTGCCACTTTTTAAACATTTTTTTTTAAATTGTTTGTCCCCACATGTTCTTAATCTTGATTACTGTTTTGAGACTTCTTGTCCCGCTTTTTTATTGCTGGTTTTATGAGCTGGGACACCATAACATATGTCCCAGGACAAACTTGAAAACGAGAGGCAACTCTCAATGTATTACTTCCGGGTAAAACATTTTTATAAATAAGTAAATCAAATAATTCAACCTACTTCTGCTGACTTCATTATATCACTAGTAACATCCAATTTGTTTCCAAAAATTCATGGATGAGCCTGAAGAAAGCGTTCTGAATCCCAGGTCCCAAAAAGATGAGGGATATAGGCCACTGGCTAGTTTTAATCCAGTCTCCATGATGTGAGGAGAAATACTGTAGATGTCAATTCTTTAACCATTTGGGTGTCCCAAGACGTAGCCACTACACCATTGGGTCTGGTACTCCAGGGGCCCCATGACGTAGTGCCTACATCATGCCCGTTGAGTGCTAGTTTTGCAGGGGAGATTGTGTACTGCACTCCTTATTAGTTCAGGGAAATGGAAGAGGACTTTTCCGGGTTAATGGACAACACAATAACTTTTTTGCCGTGGCCCCAAAGGGTTAAAAGAGCATTCCTTGCTAAAGTCCCTTTTTTATGGTTAGAATGCAGGGGGTCCCCAGTGCTGAACATTAATCTCTGCTCCAGGCATCCTGTGGTTCCCGAGATGCTTGCCTCCATAGGTGCTGACTGTTACTCCCTGGTTCTTAATTCTCCTGCGTGCCTTGGAAGATATAAAGCTCCATTTTGTTTCCCCAGCAGAGGGAATGTTACCAGGGACACTTTTGCGATTCACCTACCACAAAGAAAAAAAGTAGGTGGAACTACACCTTTAAATCCACTAGCATTGCAACAATGATTATAACACAGTGAATGTAGATATCATTTTTCTCCATTGTGTACTAAAAAGGGAATGGGAGTTGATTATTAAAGGAAAGCCAAAGCTGTTAAAGCAATTGCAGGATAAAATTGCCTACAATGCATTTCTCTGTCATTAAATGTTGCTTTCTAAATAGAAGGCTATTAACCTTTACCATGCACTAGTGACGTCCACTGGATGTCATGAGTTTTAGACTGGTTTGTAGGTGAACTAACGTTTGTCACTCTGCAGGATCAACCACATGATGGCAGTGCCTTAAGGTAGAGCCATGGACCTTCCAGCACGCTAAAGGTTAAACATTTTTTTAAGCTAGAAAGGCGTAAGCACTGACTTTTATACCGCGTCAGACCAAGCACATTAATTCTAATCAT
The DNA here is from genome assembly GCF_040206685.1 of Ascaphus truei. Lineage (NCBI taxonomy): Eukaryota > Metazoa > Chordata > Amphibia > Anura > Ascaphidae > Ascaphus > Ascaphus truei. The sequence continues at coordinate 158,568,605 of NC_134483.1, read as the reverse complement.
ATTACAAGAGTTTAAGATAAGTTAATTTTTGCTAGCTGCAGGTAGCAGGAAAATAACTAGTTGATTATATTAAAACATATAGTGGATGAGTTTTATAGATTAGTACAGTATATTTAAATGTGGAGTGCCTTGTTTCTGGCCATAATATTATTGTGTAAATAAGAAATGATCAATGTGCTTGCATTGTTGTAGAGACTTAAGATGTATTTCCTTAAAATTGACCTGATGAAATCAATGTAAGGATCTCTATCTCTGCAGTCTTGAGATCCTTCGCTTTGCAAATATGGGCCAAGTTATTTTTCTGTAGGCTGTCGCAATTCCCGAAATGCAGACATTATTCTTGCAGTCTAACTTGAATGACCTCTGTGTCCTAGGTATACAATACAATTAGTTATGTATACACGTATATGTGCGTACGTGAGGTGTAGCATAGTGTTTAGCGTGGTGTTCCCAAGTACATAACTATGTGGCTTTCTATTCCGTTCCGGCTACCTATTGTAATGATGGGTTTCCCCGAACATAGAATATATGCCAACCAGGTGCTGTAGTTTACGGAATCTCTTTCAACCCGTGCCAAATAGGTAAGCTATTTTTACACTCTACAGTACATGGCCTGGTTCACTCTACATCAGATTTTTTTTTTTTAAATGGCTTTCAGATAACTACTGGATACCCCAATAGGTATTTGAAGTTAATGCAAAGATCACCACTCATTCTAAGTTCATGTATATTACCAGTTCATTGAACAGTATTACTGTTCATTTTATTCGTAAATTCCCCATAGAAACATTTAATGTTCTTACATTTGCATACACTAAAAGTAGACACACAGTATTATTAAATAGTCTTTTACACAATGCGCAGAGAGATAGCTGTGAATAAAAATGAACACGCCTCAATATGCTTTGCATTTACAAATTAACATAATTCTCAGGTGTGTTATTCACAGGTATCACTCTGCGTGTTATATAAAGGAGGGTTTGGGGAGGTACAGTATACAGTATACAGTAGAAGTCACTGGGTACTTAACAAACAGGACCCTGTTTCATCGTGCTTTTATATGTGCAGGAAATGGCATGGCTGACAATGCAGACATCAAATAATTTGCATTATTCTTATTCCATGCTTCTGAATGGGAACCTGCCGCGTTAATCCTTTGGTGCCACGGCACTGAAGGCGTTAAATCTTGCTGTGTGTCTATTTATTTAGTGCTGATCTTTTTCTATAGAACTCCCCGGAAGCTGTTCAATGTTTATGAAAGGAACTGTGTTGTTATCTAGTAATTTAAGTATATTTCAAGCATTTAATCCAGTGTTAAGCATCTTACAGAAGTCTTAGCAGGATGCTTTTACTCTGCAATGTTGAAGAAAAGATTTAATCTAAAAGTAACTTTTGATTATTATTACTGTGACAGCAGAATTTAATTTGTGGCCAGAAGAGTTTTGAAGTGGTGTTCTTCAACGTAAAGATCACAATTTACACAGCTGGACCCTGTTATAGCAGTGATCGGGACCATATAATGAGACCGCGTTATAACCGGGATCGCGAAATGGGTGTGTCTGTTAGCAATAAAGCATTGAATGTTATAAAAAAAAAAACTCCACCGCCGCGCACGTGGACGTAGCCTGATGAAGCAGTGAGAGCTGCAGATGCCGGTACATTCTCGCGTGGCAACCATTTCTCTAAAAAAAAAACCTTGGAGATGTTTTTAATTCGGGAGCCACGCTCAGACAGCGTTATAAGCGTTATAAGCGTTATAAGCGGTTCTGCTATAATGGGGTTGAGCTGTACTTGTGTTTCACTTTTTTTAGCCTGACCAAATTAAAATGTGTTTAATACTTTGTGGACTCGCTCCGCACAAATAGTTTAGGAAATTCAAAAAATGCTTCTTTCTTTATATAAATCAGATACCACACGTAAAATGTGCAATATCTATTTTATCTTTTGACATGGCACATAATTACAGATCATACAGGTAGCATATATAGTCCTGTTTTGATTTTCTACAGAGCCATAATTATACGGTTTACCATTTTTCAAAGATGCTGACATTTTGCCACTTGTTGCTTTTATAGGGAAAAAAACTGTTGTTATAAACATTATTGAACCTTTGCTGTAAAATGTGTTTCACTTAAATAATTGTTGTTACTTTCCTATTCTGTATTATATATTGGACTTCAATTCTCTCCACCCATTCCGAATTTCTTTTTTCAATTATGTTAAAATGTAAATACATCAAGAAATTATCAAGGTAAATTGTATTACTACTCCATATAGACCGACTTTGTATTAGTATGTGTTGTAGTAAATTAAAATGTCTATGAAGCTTTATACTTTAAAGGTTTATCTATTTGGAGGCATCAATACTGTATGTTTTGTAATTTGTGGGAAAGCAGGATGATGGTGTTTTTGTAATGGAAGAGTGACGGCTCTAATTTAAAGTCCTATTCTGACAGATGAGGTGATTTTACTAGCTCTTATCAGCAATTTAGCTTTATGTTGTCACCAGATTTTTCTAAAAAAATAAAAAACACAGTGAATCCCTGCGCTTCTCCCTTTGGGATAGCAATAAATGGGGATATCCCCATTATAACGCGCCTCGTTATACCGCGATTCGTTTATAACGCGGTTTTCCCGTGGCTCCCGTTTAAAAAAAAAATTTAAATTTAAATTTTTTTTGCACACACTGCACACACTGCACACACTGCACACACTGCACACACTGCACACACTGCACACACTGCACACACTGCACACACTGCACACACTGCACACACTGCACACACTGCACACACTGCACACACTGCTCACACTGACACACACACTGCTCACACTGACACACACACTGCACACTGCACACACACACTGCACACTGCACGCACACTGCACACTGCACGCACACTGCACGCACACTGCACGCACACTGCACGCACACTGCACGCACACTGCACGCACACTGCACGCACACTGCACGCACACTGCACACACACTGCACACACACTGCACACACACTGCACACACACTGCACACACACTGCACACACACACACACACCCCCCTCCCAATACACATATACTGTACATAAATCAGCCTTACCTTGGGGATGATTGGTGAGGCATGTGGCTGCAGGGGGGGGGGTGGGGGGCGCTACGTGCCGGTGGGGGTGGTGCTGAGGTGGAGGGGGATGATGGCTGCGGGGGCCCCCGATGCTGCGGGGGCTGGTGGGATGGCCCGGTGCAGCACGGGGGGGGGGGGGGTGGCAGGACGACCCTGCGCTACGGCGGGGCCAGGGGGCCCTGTACTGCGGCGCGAGGGCCCTGTGCTGCGGCGGGGGGAAGCCGGACTGGAGGGGCATCCCCCCTCCCATCACGCGGTGACAGGGGAAGCAAAAGCCGGGACCGGAGGGGCATCCCCCCTCCCATCTCCTGTCCCGCGGTGACAGGGGAAGCAGAAGCCGGGACCGGAGAGGCATCCCCCCTCCCATCTCCTGTCCCGCGGTGACAGGGGGAAGCCGGGACCGCGGGGTGAATATTCGCTGATGCGGCGGCCATTTTTTTTTTTAAATTAGCGCGACCCCGTTACTAACACGGTGGTCTCGGGGTGGACCCCGAGGACCGCGTTATAACGGGGTTTACCTGTATATATATATATATTTATATACATTTATATACAGCTTAACCCCGTTATAGCACGGTCCTCGGGGGCCACCCGCGACCACCGCGTTATAAACGGGGTCGCGGAAACAAAATGGCCGCCAATTTTTTTATTTTTGTTTGTGGTGGTACTGTGTCCGCCGGAGGGGGAAAGCTGAGAACTCTCCCAGCATTCCCAGACCCGGTGGGGCAGCGGCAACAGCACACAGCACTTACCCGGCATCTGGCAGCTCTTCTCCCTGTCTCTGCTTCCTGCTTCCGTCTTGTGAGAGCAAGCTCCCTTAAAGAGACAGTGTGTGTTTGTGTGTGTGTATTTGACTGTGTGAGACTGTGTGTGTGCAGTGTGCTCTGTGTGTGCTGTGTGTGTATGCAGTGTGCTGTGAGTGTATGCAGTGTGCTGTGAGTGTATGCAGTGTGTGCTGTGAGTGTATGCAGTGTGTGCTGTGAGTGTATGCAGTGTGTGGTGTGAGTGTATGCAGTGTGTGCTGTGAGTGTGTGCAGTGTGTGCTGTGAGTGTGTGCTGTGTGCTGTGAGTGTGTGCTATTAGTGTATGCAGTGTTCTGTTCTGTGTGTGTGCAGTGTGCTGTGAGTGTATGCAGTGTGCTGTGAGTGTGTGCAGTGTGCTGTGAGTGTGTGCAGTGTGCTGTGAGTGTGTGCAGTGTGCTGTGAGTGTGTGCTGTGAGTGTGTGCAGTGTGCTGTGAGTGTGTGCAGTGTGCTGTGAGTGTGTGCAGTGTGCTGTGAGTGTGTGCAGTGTGCTGTGAGTGTGTGCAGTGTGTGTGAAAAAAAAAACCTTTAAAAAAAAAATATATATTTTTTTAAATTCGGGGACCACGCTCAAACCGCGTTATAGCGGATCGCTGTATATATGTGAAAAACTATAAGATAAAGGAGACTTTTGGTTACATCCTTTGATCAAATAATGCCACGCCTGCTAACCACGTCAAGGTAAGTCTCTATAGCAGGTCCCTACGATAAATGCAAACTAATGTTATGTGAAAGGTTTAATATAACCAAGCATATGCTTATATAACATAGTGCAGTTAAAAACTGGGGTATACACCAGTACAGATACTCACATGTCTGCAAGTAAAGTGAAAAGTGAAATACAGGGACCTTGCTAGGAGATTATATACCTAGAAGAAGGAGGGGCTGGCCTCCCACAGACTGCTCAATAAGCAGTTGCAGGTGATTGGCTAAATACTGTATGTTTTGTAATTTGTGGGAAAGCAGGATTATGGTGTTTTTGTAATGGAAGAGTGGCGGCTCTAATTTAAAGTCCTATTCTGACAGATGAGGTGATTTTACTAGCTCTTATCAGCAATTTAGCTTTATGTTGTCACAAGATTTTTCTAGGCAATGTTCCAATGTAAAAAAAAAAAAATATGTTGGTATTTTTACGTACTGCTAAAGGGTGCAGTTTTTTTTTTTTCCAAAATGAATATACACTGTATATGACTACCAGATATATGAACATGATAATGGTGCAAAAGCGACAGAGGAAATCCTATAGGTGCAGTGAGATAAAGGTACAGTCAGCCAAAGGGGTCATTGTATAAAGCCTGATGTGGCTGTTGGGGCCCTTTTTAATAGGGTTCTTGTGCTGAAAATATCCCTGTCGGCCACATCAGGCGATTTACAATAAGTAAGTTAATATGTCCCATTAGCCTAAATTAATTTTACGTAACTAGGAGGGATGCAGAGAATTAGCATTTCTTTGCGGGTAACAGGAATACGTCTTTGTGATGTTCATGCTGGATATGTGAGAGTTAATGTTGTACACATCGAATATGAAAGGAGCTACAGAGACTAAGCACAATAGAGGAAGTCCCTGTTCAGTAATGAAAGGGACATAAAGATAAATGGAGGCAGGCCTGTGCGGAGTGCAAGGCCCAGTGAAGGGTGTACTTAAATGTAACAACTGAGGAGCATGGATTGGCAGAGGAGACATTGAATGTAATGTAGCATATTATGGGATGCTATTATCCGGATTCAAACTAAGGCTGTTGCCGAATCAAATTTAGGAAGGAATGCATGCTTAGTTGAGGGTGAGGATATGGGAGCATATAATTTGATGGAAGAATGCACTTAAAGGCAGGCTACAAAATAAAGTTTTTTTTAAGAACCCGTAGATTAAAAAAACCCACAAAAATAAAGAAAAAAAATTATAAACTCTTTTTGAAGCATGTTGAAGTTATGAAATGTTTTTTTTTTTAAAAGCAGATACGTAGTCTATGTATACACGCTGCCACTTTTGAATATAATTTATGGTACAGGAATGTCCAGGTACAGTACTTTAGACATGTCATTTCACATAACTTAAAACTCTTCACAGCTGGCATGAAGTTGCAATGTTCATAAACAATCTATCACTACAGATAACTCTAACCATGGTGAAAAGTCACTTCTTAAACGTTAATGATTTTCTAATTTTTTGTAAAAAAAAATTTATGGACCCCCCCTACTGCGGTTACCAAATGGTCCCTCTCACAGGCAGAGCCATAAGGGACATCACAGGATGTAATACAGTAGTTAGGCATCAGCGAGTTTGTGATATTTTTGATTATATAGACTGATATTTAGTCCTTTCATGACACTTTAAACACACAAAATTGTATCACCTGTAATGAAAATGACAAATGATGATGGGCGTTTATACACCATTTGTGTTGGCATCAGCAATATTTTTATAGATTGTCATTATCTGTGTTGCATTTGGTGTATTAAACAGTTCAGATTTTTTTTGTTTAATTTATTGTTTTAATTTCTAAAGTAGCAAAAAAACTCAACTGTGTTTTATTGCTTACAAGCAGCATAACAAGTAATGATCGATACATCTCGCTGTTCTATGTTTAAAAATTCAGACGTGTTTAGAGTAAGTGATTATAAATTAAGAAATAATGGACACTGGCTACTTTCCTGTTCATTGATTTCATGGTGTACAACTTTGACGTTTTGCTTTGGGTAAAGCTCTCTTATAGACTCAGTTGTCAATACTGTGGTGAAGATTAATCTTGTTTTTAGGAAGTACTCAGCATCCATTATTTTCCATCTCTACATAGTTGTAGGAAATGCAGATAATGCTTGTATTTAGAAGAGTGCTGGCTTAATAGAATGTCAGAATAAGAAAGTATTCTCTTTTGGTAGCGGCATGGTGTTTTAGGATTGTACTTTTGAAGGAGATGAGGAAGTAGCTTATTGGAAATGCTCTTCAAACTGGCGAACCCAGTTTGAAACCCAGTGTCGATTCTCCTTGTAACCTTAGGCAAGAAAAATAAAAAGCACAAGGAGAAGGGCCAGAAGTGAACTGCAATGTGGTAGGGGAAACAAAACGATGATTACATTTCCCGTCTTACATTGGTCAATAGGAAGCAGTTGCGGCTTTAAATACCACAAAATAGCCGGGGGCACCTTCACCGGTAAGTATCTCCGGAACCACGAGATACCATGAGCCGTCATAAACATGGTTCGGAGATCCCCTGCTTATATATACAAAAAAAATGGGGTGGAGGTGATAAGTCAGGATGGCTCCTTTAATATACTTTGGGGCCTCCATTTACAAAAGTAATAAATATGTATCTTACATTATGAAAAAATATGTAACATTTGTAGAGAATGTGCTTGTGTTATCCCTTAATTGCAAGTTCAGTATATGCAACGATGTTAGGCTGTACCTTTTGAACAAGTGAATTTGTTTGGCTGGTTATACCTTTTGTAGTGGACGCCTTTAACGCATTGCTTTTTGCTGTGATCCATAACCCTTTGGTTACTGTTAGTAACAGTAAGTGGAGTTAGTGGCAAGGTGCTAGTTCCCGAGGTTCATGACATACGTGAAAAATGCACATTAATGAACCATTAATGGACGTTCCTAAATGCAACCCAGTGAATAAACATAAGCTTTTCTAAATCCCAGAAGACTTTGTATGAGGGAGATTTACGAGGTCCATTGCAGGGTAAAGCACCCGATCAGGCATTAACTGCCATTACCTTGAATTGTAGATAACCATGGATCGAGTGTGTTAGCTCTTAGCAAACCTTGCTTAATGCTCCTCTATGAATTTCTTCTTAGACACTTGTCTAAAGAGAGGTGGGGCGTTAATGTCGGTACGTGATCAAAACATTTCCAACGTATTTTTAGGTGGACCACGAAAGGATGTGCTCCCTACAATCTAATCAACTCTAGTGTTTACAGAAAGATGAATGCATGTTTAAAGCTTCATAGAGATGTATTAGACGTTATTGCCACAGGTAACGCACACACCTAAATCTTTGTTTTCCACAACACGACTCTTAAACACCCCTGCCAGTGTAAATGCAACACATTACGTTAACGGCTGTAATAACATCTGCTACATTTGTAATTTGACTTTTCAAATGCTCTGAATACAGAATTACTCTACTTTTGATCATCTATTTTAGTATACATGTCTTCATAGTTTAAAATAGAAGTGGTTCTACAGTATTTTCTTCAGATTTAGGTAGTAGTATGGCCAAGCATTGAATTTGATTGATGTCCTGAAATTAGTCAGAATATAGAGTTTTGATGTTACTATTGGGGGAAATGTTATTTTTAATACAGCACACTGTCCTTGATACATTATTGATTTACACCGAGCTAATGTCTATTGGGTTTTACCTGGTCACATAAATATTGCATGAAACCTAAACTGCACACAGTGCTTAAGACATTTCTCTTGGTGCTTTGTGAATTTGGTTCGCTTTTGACATGCACATGGGTGTACTGCACAGGTGTTTCATTGCAGTGTTTGCAATAAAACCAGCTAAACAGCACATGTCATTAAGGAATAGTACCCACGAGAGCTTTTATGAAATATAAATTGAGCAGGTGTTGGAAAGCCTTCAAGAAACAACTTCTTAGCACCAGATTTAACGGCTCTAATTCTAGAAGATCCTGTGACAAGTTAATGGCTCACAGTTAACCATCAATGATGGTATGTTGTACAAATCCTCAGTTTGATGCAGTATTCCTGATATGTGGTCTCTCGTTCAACGTGCGCTTTGAAAGGTTTAACAGGTGATCTTGAATTTTAAAATTGAAGTTCATTTCAGCATGACGCTCCATGAACGGCTGCAGAAGTGTGAGGGAGGTGCATTTTACGCTTAATGTGTTATTTATACTGCTGTTCAGGTAGCACTGTCCATATACAAGTCATCTTCATTCTTGCTGGCTGAAGCAAAACCAAAAACTGCTTTTAATCTCCTGTATCAGGCTTGTCCAAATCCATTTCGCAAGGGCCACAAACAGGCCAGATTTTTTCGGCAATAAATACCTAAAGCCTTGGTCATAAGTAAAACAAAAAAAATGGGTTGATTAGGGTTTTAACATTTCTCTAATTAACACGTAGTCTGTTGGTATCCCTGAAGGAATTATCTTACACCAGCCTGTTCTTTGTCTGGAGCTAGAGTTAGCAAGTTTCAACCTTATACCTTACTAGCTGATATACCCGGCGTTGCCCGGGATGTAAATACGTAATAGGTAGTATTATTTATAAATAGGGTAACAATAGGATGACTATTTGGTGGAAAGGTTGAATAATAATGTTGAAAAGAAACATGGAAGAAAATGTAGTACGATGTTTAAAAATGGTTTATTGCAAACACACCACAGTACAATGTATATTTTGGTGACATAAGTGATGTAAAAATGTGAGGCGTCGGGTGGGTGTTCAGTACGGGTGGCGGGTGGGTTGTGAGTGCTGGCTGTGGGTGGGGGTCCCACTACGGTGTGAAGCGGCGGGTGTGTGGTGAGTGCGGGCGACGGCTGGTCAGTGATGTCGGTGCGTAGGGGTGTGGTGGGTGGGTGTGAGGCGGGAGGCGCCGGGTGGCTGGTGAGTGGATGCGGCGGCTAGTCAGTGATGTTGGTGCGTAGGGGTGGGAGGCGGCGGGTGTGTGTCGAGTGTGGCGGGTGGGTGAGAGGCGGCAGGTGTCTGAGTGAGGGTGGCGGCTGTGGGGCGCATGGGTGTGAGGCGGCGGGTGGCTGAAAGGTGAGAGGCGGCGGGTGGGTGAAAGGCAGAGGTGGGAGGGCGGGTGAAAGGTGGTGGCGGGAGTACAGGCGGCGGGTGGGTGAAAGGCAGGGGCAGGGGGGGAGGGTCCGGGCATTGGGGGGAGGGGCGGGGGGGGGAGGCCGGGGCAGGGGGGGGGGAAAGGCCAGGGCAGGGGGAAGGCGGGGGGTAAGGCAGGGGAGTGGGGGGAAGGCCAGGGCAGGGGGGGGCCGGGGAAGGCTGGGGCAGTCTGGGGAGACAAAGGAGAGGGAAGGCGGGGGTTAAGGCAGGGGCAGGGGTGGAAGGCAGGGTAGAGGGAAGGCAGGGGCATTGGGGGAAGACGGGGGGTAAGGCAGGGGGGGAGGCAGGGGAGAGGGAAGGCGGGGGCGGGGGGGAGGCAGGGGAGAGGGAAGGCAGGGGCGGGGGGCGTCACTGTGTCTGTCCCTGTGTGTGTCATTGTGTCTGTCCCTGTGTGTGTCTGTGTGTGTCGTTTCAAAAACGGAGCTGGGGGGGAGGGGTCAAAAACAGAGCTCAGTTAAGCGCCCCCCTCCCCCCCCCCCAGTAGCAGCATCAGCTGGCGCCACCACCACCAGGGAGCATTTCCTCACCTCAGGCAGCAGCAGCAGTGTGGCCGGGGGTTGGGGACCCCTGGGTTAGAGCGCACCGGCCAATGAGAGCTGTGGGGGGGGGGGGGGCGGGCAATCCGGGAGGGGCGAGACACCAGCCAATGAGAGCGGTGGGAGAGCGGGCAGACCGACGGACCAATCAAATGATCTCCAGAGACTCACAACCAAGATTTTCAAATTTATATATATATAGATTTGTTTTGCTGCTGACCGATAAAGCCCACTTCAGCATATGATTTTGTAAGCTATTAGTTCTTCCTTTTTGAATAATCCGTGCAACATTATGCCACTGTGAGAGTCACGAGTGAAATGACAGACGCACTGAAACTAATAAGCATAATATTATGTTTTTGGAATCTTGCACTACTATATTTTCTTATACTGAAAATATTTGTGTTTCTTTGCATTTGTATTGGTGCAATAAGCTTGTTTTATTGTTTTTTTTTTTTTTTATGGCCCATCATGCTACGTATGTGTGTTCTTTGCCACTGTGAGATTACTACTGTGTCCAGCATGCTGTTGGTGGCTACTGCTTTCATGTGGGCATAATGATTATTCAAGCAAGATACACGTTATTGCAGAATATTTGAAAAATATGGAGTATAGTAGTTTTATTGACAGACTTTCCATTGAGATGTCCCATCAATTCGGAAGAGGTTATATGTTTAAAACCACCAGAAGTAATAGATTGTCTAGTAAAATTTTTTTTTATTATTATTAAATAAGTTGTGTAGTATTAGATAGTATGTACTTGCTGCATAAAAAAATTAAAAAAAAGATCCACCTTTTTAATGTTTTAATGTTACATTTTCTTGGGTTGCTATAGCAACCATTTAGGAAGCCCACACCATTTTCTCTTTTGAAACAGGCAGTCATATTTGGTGTAGGGTTGCCAGGTGGCTTGTCCTAAAATGTTGGACACAACGGTAAAAGATGCGAGACCCCCACCCAATAAATATAAAAAGTACCCACGCTCCCCCCAATACATATAAAAAGTACCCACGCTCCCCCAATACATATAAAAAGTACCCACGCTCCCCCCAATACATATAAAAAGTACCCACCCTCCCCCAATACATATATATAAAAATACACCCACCTCCCCAATACATATAAAAAGTACCCACCCTCCCCCCAATACATATATATAAAAATACACCCACCTCCCCAATACATATAAAAAGTACCTACCCTCCCCCCAATACATATATATAAAAATAGACCCACCTCCCCAATACATATCAAAAGTACCCACCCTCCCCCCAATACATATAAAAAGTACCCACCCTCCCCCAATACATATAAAAAGTACCCACCCTCCCCCCATTACATATAAAAAGTACCCACCCTCCCCCCAATACATATAAAAAGTACCCACCCTCCCCCAATACATATAAAAATACCCCAATCCCCCTAATATATATAAAAATACCCCAATCCCCCTAATACATATAAAAAATGCAGCTACCACCCCTATTCATACCTGTATAAAAAATACACCCCAATACATATAAAAATCAGACTTACCTTGGGGATGGTTTCACGTCGGGCTCGGTGGCTGTGGGGGGCGCGTTGGCTGCAGGATGGGGAGGGGGCGGTCTCTTAGGGTGGGCCGGTGCCTGTGGGACGAGGGGGGGGGCGCGTTGGCTGTGGGATGAGGGGGGGCGGCAGGTCATAGCAGTTGCCGCCAGCCCCGTCTCTCCCCCACTGTAGGCTTCTCCCTTACTGTATATCCCATGCCGAGGTGTCTGATGCTGACGTCACGTGCGCCGGGACGCCCTCTCATGCCGTGGAGAGAATATGGGGAAAAAAAGTAAGCACTGCAGAAATAAATCCGGACTGGAGGTGGGTTAAAAATGCAAGGAAATGTATGCAGGCATAGTGCCTAGAGATAACACTTAACAGCACAGTCCTCTGACGCGTTTTGTGCCGGTGGCACTTTGTCAAAGAGTATCTCTATCCTCCCCTGCTTCCTGTTTATAAGGGGCGAGTTGTAATTACACATTGGATTCACCGGCGTCCCGCTGTAGCCACGCTCACACCTGACGTCGGCGCGCCGGACCCTTAGGCCAGCTTACTTCTAGCGCTGAAGTCAGAGACCCGGCGAGCACGTCAGCAGCAGACACCTCGGTGTGTGACAGACAGTGAGGGAGAAGCCTGCAGCTGATGGAGAGCCGGGGCTGGTAGCAACTGCTCCCCCCTCCTCCCCCTGCAGCCACCCTGGGTTCAGAGAGAGGTAATACCGGACACATACATGTCCGGTATTACCTTTCATTTTATACCGGACGCAGGGGCAAAATACCGGGCTGTCTGGTTCAAAACCGGACACCTGGCAACCCTAATTGGGTGCCATGGAATGCAAGATCTGTGCCGTTCGATCACGAGAGAACAGACCGTTCGGCAGCATGGGTAATTACATTAACGTAAATGTAAGGAACTGCTGCATTTGTTGAAACGAAACAAAACAAAACAAAAAAAAAAACAAAAACGGTTAGAGGCGATGCTGCTTTAAGTGATTAGAAATCAGATTGGTACTGTCAATTCATGAGATTGAATAAAATCAGCGGAGAATGCAGGTCAATGAGAGTTGTCCGTTTATCAGATTTTAAATTGGAGAAGATAAAATAGGTACTGTAAGTGAGCATAGAAAATACTCGTCTTTCCATATACATAGGTTATTGTGATTATATTGTTTATTGAATAGCGGGCATTGTAAACAACGCTGTACAGGGTTTTTTTACTGCTCCTTTCCAGGAGAGTTTGCCGTTCCAGTTTTTATTTTATTTTGACATTTTTTTATTGGGGCCTCAAGCACTGGGAGAGCAAATAAGTTTTTCTTAACGCTGCACTGAGGTGACAAAGGATACAAAGTTCAGCCGCAAACCCAGTGTCTTTTAATAATAATATAATAATTAGTTTTTCTTGTATAGTGCCGACGGTGTACACGGCGCTGTACATAGACTTTTTGCAGGCACAGGTCCCTGCCCCGTAGAACTTACAATTTATTTTTTGGTGCCTCAAACACAATGAGATAGTGACTTACTCAAGGTTAAAGGAGCGGACACTGGGATTTGCACACGGCTCCCCTGCTTCATACTCTGTGTATTCATTTTCCACCACACCTTTTCCTAGGTGTCAAGGGTCCCGTGGATGGACGGCCAGCAGAAGTATGACACTTTCAAGTTGTGTTCTTTTGCCGTAGCTCCGATTTCGTAAGTGAGTAATATGGGAAGAGGTTATTGGAGCAGGAGTTGTTACTCAGCCCTACATTATAATACAATGTATCAAAAATAGCATTCGTAACTGCCCTGGCGTTCCTTTCTGCTTGAGGCAACAAAATCGACAAGGTCTAAGTTTAAATTGCATTCAGCATTGTGCCTAGCATTGTGTAAGCTTCTTAAAGCAGCAGAACATGTGAAATCTTATGTTTGTTTTTTTTGTTTTTAGATGAATCATTTCAGTAATATTACATAATAATGACATGTGTGAAGTGTGTGTGTGTGTGTGTGTGTGTGTGTGTGTGTGTGTGTTTATATACATACACACACACACACACACACACACACACACACACACACACACACACACACACACACACACATATATACATACATTTATTCAACTCTTTGTGCCATTTTTAATGAGTTTTAAAGCATATTTAGAACTCCCAAGCAATGCATTTGTTGCCAATGTTCCCAGTTTGAGCTGTAACAATAGATACTGTTACCATAGTAATATAAGAATACATTGTAGCTGCTGAGTTACTGATTGAAGGATTGATTGAAACTGAAAGGCGGCCATTTTGTAAGCACACAATTAGGATTTGTATAGATTTATAAGAGTAGCACCAGCTTAGGTAAGAATGTAGAATTAGGCTATGCTCATGATGGCGTCGCTACGTGCTCGCGCACGTTTGGGACTCTTCTATGCTTCTCTATTGAAGGTAGCATAGTACTGGAGGCGATGTACTGCGTCGACGCTGCTGCAGTTTGGTGAGACAAGTAAATTTGTCTTTTGAGGCTGCATTCGCGTGACGTCAGCGTCACATGAGCAGGTTCAGCTAATGTGTTTGCCACGCCCCCGCATCACCTCCCCAATCTCCTGCAGCAAAGTGCACAGATCGTTGGGGCTGCAGGAGTGCGTGCCCGGTAGTGCGCGCTACTGCAATTAGTATAAGCTTAGCCTTATACATTGTCACATGCTTTATATATAAAAAGAAAAATAAATGGGGAAAGTTGTATTGCTGCTTTAAATACGTTTTATTTATACATCAACATAGATGAGTGCAAATGAAAATGTTTCAACCCATTAAGGAGAAGATTATCTTTGATATTTCTGTAACACTTTTTGTAATTCCATGAAGGTTGCTTCATCTCCTTCGGTGGTGGAGGGGTCTTGCTGCAAAGTGTTTGTCTCTTAGGCCTCGGGCATGGTCAGCGCTTACGCGCTTGCACTTACCCGCAATGAGAGCGGCTTTAGTAGGGGTTCACCTACGCTTTCGCAAGCGCACGGAAGCGTAGGTCTTAGGTAATTTTTTAAATCTTCGCGCTTGCCGGAGCGCAGGGCCGGTCACGTGAGCGGTTCGCCCAATGAGGGCGAACCAGCTCCGTGACGTCACTGGCCCGCCCCCGACACGCCCCCTGACGGCGCGCTGTCTAAGGCCAGGGAAAGCACCCGCTTTCCCTGAGCCTCAGCGCGCCTCAGCACGCCCGCCGGAACCCTGGACGAGGCCTTATAGTTTTTGTTAGGGCTGTAAATATGGCTGCATTTTTTACTTGCTCAACTAATCATGTTGATGCCGAAAGATACAATTTGTATCTGCAGATGTTATTTCTTCCGCTTGCACTTGCAGCGGTACATATACAACATGCCAGCAACAGAGCGGCCATTGTTTTTAAATCGTACGGCGGACCTTGACTTACTAGCTATTTCCTACCTGCTAGGGGAGTAATAATGTCTGCTACATTGTATATAATTACAAAAATATTTTTTTTTTTTAGGACTACTCTGTTTCCATGTGTTATTTGTTATTGGAGCGATTGCTCCTTTAGGTGGTTAATACAGGCTTTGTCAATGTAATAACTGCCTTTCTGAGCTAAGCAGCATTTTGCTAATGTAGTCTGAGAGACATCATACTGGGTAATTAACCAGGGCATCCTCACTGACTTTATGGCCAAGAAGTTGCACATTCAATGGGCTGTGTGGTAAGCTGTTAGGAGTAAAAAGGGCTGTTGGGAGCACAAAAGACATTTCAGGGAGACGTTTAAAATGCTTCATTGCAAGTTCAAGCAAAAAAAAATAATAAAGGAGACTTTTGTTTGCTTTCTCAATCAAGATTTCATATGGCGGTAGAACTGAAATTGCTGCTGAAACTACACCAGACTGACTTCATGGCTATTCGTTTTGAGCCATTGGTTGAGAAGACACAGAAAAAGATAAAGTCTAAAAGCTAAAACAGTGTGTGCTGCATAGACTTCTTCGTCTGTCGGTGGTTGGATTTTGCAATTGCTGGTCCATTTTGAAAGTTAATAGTTTAAGAATGATTCATCGGAACATTCTGAATAAGCCTGGCCATTATGATAGTTCTGTCCAGTGGCAGTGATGTCTTCTCAATGAGTATGATGTTACCATGCAGTATATAAAAAATTTGAGGCAAGGCTTTATAGTGTACAGTAGTTGCCTAATCTAAACGGTGGTATCTTCATCAATCTGAAATGAACATTGGCTACAAAGACTTGCAGTACAGTGATTACCCAGCTCGCTCGAAGGACGTCACTTGTTAATTCTTTGCTGAAACTGCTTGTTAGGTTCCCTTTGCTCACGGTCATGAGGGCCCTGCCATGGCCCGTTTAAATTCAACTGAGTAACGAAGTAACGTCTGCCACACCAATCCACTTCACAGGCACAGTTTGCTTATTGTATTAATACATTTAGTGCAGTAACAAAGTACTCTAAATGTGTGGGAAAAGGCCCTTTGCCGGGTGTATACAGATATTAAGCCAAATTGATCTTTATATACAGTGTCATTTCACCAAAACGCACAAAAATACAAAAGTGTAATCTAGCTCATGTGTTAATAAAAAAAGCAAACTGTGCTTTTGAAGCTGAGAATACACTGGTGCGGCAGTCATTCTTTACAAAGACGTTTGCAGCCTTTTCTGAGGTTCTTATATGTAGAAACTGTGAAATTAGAAACATTAGCCATCAGACCAGCGCTGCATGAATCTTCTGTACAGTTATTACTATGCTGCATTGTGTACAGTATGTTTGTAATACCAAAGTGAGAATCCAGTTTTATTCCTATATATATTTATCTATGTGCATATGCAAGTTTTTAAGTGGTGATATTTTTTCAATATACTGCTATATAAAATGATTCAATACATGCATTGTTTATACTGGAGGAATATCCAATATTGGCCAAAGTGTAACTTGAATAACACAAATATTAGGGTGCAGGCACCACTCAGCCGGTGTAAAAGAAAGGACAGAAAGGAAAGTATTTCACGTTGGTACTTAACTTCACACTGCTTAACTCCTTTTTCACAAATAGGGATACAGAAAAGATTACCTGGGCACACCTGCAGGATATCTAAACACATTCACTCGTGGTGTCCTAACGGTTCCCTGTGCAAGTCCATCAGGGACGTCCAGTCCTGTAAGCATTCAAAGTAAGAAAAGATGACTGAATACAACAGATGACTGAATTTCAACAGTATTTTTCATTAATTTTTTAATCGGTCCTCCATGCAGCGACAAACAACCATAATATTTGAGGGGAAGCACCCTTAGTTACGTGTAGTGGTTAATCCCTCGTATGCAGCCATCATTTGTTACTTGGAATCTGTCGTTGTTTGCAAACACGGATCATAGATAATGAGCAGTTTATTGCATAGTACAGCATAGAGTATGATCATACACATTCAAAAGTCAAATTAGACTCTCTGCTAGGGGAGGGCCCAAACAGACTTTATATATACTTTAGATTCCTTTGTTTAAAATAGGTTACTAGTCAGATTATAATAACCACTCCATAATTCTTAAACCAATCATTTTACAGATCATTAAAACCTGGTTAAAACTAGATTAAAACAGCTCTCTATAGAAATCAGGTACTTCTCGATAACAGGAATGTGGGTGTTACTTAAGGCACAGTCGTAAAACTACTGTGAGCGAATCTCTCACACACACTTTCTTACACATAAAATGGACACTAACACAACAGAACAGACAAAATGGAAACAGAACATCGCCTTCAATCCTTCTCCACAGACACCCCCAGTCCCGTTAAGTAATATCAATAGTATATTTATTTCAACAATATTACATCATCAGTCCCTTCTCTTATGCTTTTCGAAATCTTCAGTGATTATTTTACAGATCATTAAAACCTGGTTAAAACTAGATTAAAACAGCTCTCTATAGAAATCAGGTACTTCTTGATACTAGGGATATGGGCGTTACTTCAGGCACAGTCTTAAATCTACTGTGAGCGACTTTCTGTGTCTGTCTGTCTGTCTCTCTCTCTCTCTCGGTCTGTCTCTCTGTCTGTCTCTGTCTGTCTGTCTCTGTCTGTCTCTGTCTGTCTGTCTCTGTCTGTCTGTCTGTCTCTGTCTGTCTGTCTCTGTCTGTCTCTGTCTGTCTCTCTCTGTCTCTCTCTGTCTGTCTCTCTCTGTCTCTCTCTGTCTCTCTCTGTCTCTCTCTGTCTCTCTCTGTCTCTCGCTCTGTCTGTCTGTCTCTGTCTCTCTCTCTCTCTCTCTCTCTCTCTCTGTCCCTGTCCCTGTCCCTGTCCCTGTCCCTGTCGCTACAAGAACAGACAACATGGAAACAGAACATCACCTTCAGTCCTTCTTCTTCAGAGACCCCCCCGAGTCCATTTCAGTAATATCAACAATATATTAATTTCAGCAATATTACTTCATCAAATCCTTTCT
Source organism: Ascaphus truei (assembly GCF_040206685.1). NCBI lineage: Eukaryota > Metazoa > Chordata > Amphibia > Anura > Ascaphidae > Ascaphus > Ascaphus truei. The sequence goes on along the minus strand of NC_134483.1, from coordinate 158,550,393 downwards.
CACAAATTCAGGTGTTTGCCTGGTAGGAGGAATGACATTGTAATAATGTCACACTGCCTTTGAAGCAGGTGAACCCAGTCAGGTCTATGTGACCTTCGGTAAGTCACTTTATCACCCTGCGATTATTAGCTCTAAGTACAGATAGATGTACATGCAACATTACATTAAAATACAATTTATTATAAATACATTGGGTTCAGTTTACTTTTGTCCTCATAGATTGTTTTGTTATATTAAAGGTTATTTTTTTATTCTTTAAAAGTTAATCAAATTGCCGAAGTAGAATAGGTTACTGGATGTCACTAATAGCATCCGAATGTATTTCATCAGTAGATTACATTAAGACAGCAGTGATCTAACACTATGGCATAGTTTTAGGCGGCCAAACTGGCATTAGGGATTAATTTAGTGCACACCACAGAGAGCAGGAAGGAGCCATCAATCTTTAAGTTTCTGCACTGACCTCTTGGTAATTTGCTGGCAACTGAGGATTTCTGATCAACAGATGAATGTCCGTGACCAGGAAAGCCATATTGCACTGGGAATGCAGAGTACAAAATCAGTGTGAGGAATGCTGGGAACATGCCTACCGCAATATTTCGTTTTTAGTTTTCACTTCCGAGGTGTCTTAATCAACGCCTCACGATTACGGTGCTAGACAGTTCCTCTTTCTTACAGTGGCATACAGTAGATTTGGTCAAATAAAAAATAAATAAATAAACTACCCATAAAAATAGATCTGACATTTTGCCAAAAGTATCAGTAAATGCAGAGCTGCCGCATTTAACAATAGGTGTTATTCAGTTCAATACATTTATAAGTAACTAGCTGAGAGACCCGGCGTTGCCCGGGATGTAAATGCGTAATAGGTAGTATTATTTATAACTCGTGGAACAATAGGTGAGTATTTGTTGGAAAGGTGGGGTGGAGGGGTGGAGGGGAGGTGGGGGTGGAGGGGAGGTGGGGGTGGAGGGGAGGTGAAGCGGGGGTGGAGGGGGGGTGGAGGGGAGGTGAAGCGGGGGTGGAGGGGAGGTGAAGCGGGGGTGGAGGGGAGGTGTCAGGTGAAGCGGGGGTGGAGGGGAGGTGGAGGGGAGGTGAAGCAGGGGTGGAGGGGAGGTGAAGGGGGGGTGGAGGGGAGGTGAAGGGGGGGTGGAGGAGAGGTGAAGGGGGGGTGGAGGGGAGGTGAAGGGGGGGTGGAGGGGAGGTGAAGGGGGGGTGGAGGAGAGGTGGGGGGGAGGTGGGAGGGAGGTGGAGTGTAGTGAGGGGTGGGTGAGGGGAGGTGAAGGGCGCTCACTCACCCGTCCGGCCGCTCACTCACCCGTCCGGCTGCTCCCTCACCCGTCCGGCAGCTCCCACGTGGATCTGAGGCGGGAGGCAGCGTGTTGTGGCCGCTCCCCCGCTGTGTCCCGGGCGCGCGCTCGCTCACTCTGCTCCCCCGCTGACTGTAGCGGCACCGGGGGGGGTGGAGGGGAAGTGAGTGAGGGGGGGTGAGGGGAGGTGAAGGCCGCTCACTGACCCGTCCTGCAGCTCCCTCACCCGTCCGGCAGCTCCCACGTGGATGGGGGGGGTGAATGCGCGGGAAACAGGGAGAGGCGGAGCCTCCGGGACCGGTGGGGAAGAGAGCGGGAGATGACATCTTGGGACAGGGGGGAGCCCACGGCCTGTCACGCGTGGTGCCGGGGTGTGAGCTTGGGGGAGGGGATGAGCTTGGGGGGGGGGGGTGAGGTGTGTGTGTGTGTGTGTGTGTGTGTGTGTGTGTGTGTGTGTGTCAGTGTGTGTGTGTGTGTCACGCTGTGCAGCCCATAGACCAGGCCAGTCCCCTGTACTGAGGTGGGATGTTGAATATACACACCGACAGCAGAGGGAGCGGGTCCGGGATGTGGTTGTAGCGTGGCCAGGCCTGGGTTAAGATTTAGAATAGTCGTTGTACTTGCCGAGTTCAGGAGTATAGAGAGTTCCGTAGTTTAAATCCGTTTCCGTGTCCAAGGGTCTGAGAGGTAAGAATCGTGATGGGTAAGCTGAAGTCGGGAGCCAGAGGGGTAAGTCAGACAAGCCGGTTCAAATCTGTAGGAGAAAAGACAAACAGGAGCACGACACAGTATCCAGGCTACACAGGAAGCAAGGAGCTATGCAGAGCAAGGAAGTGAAGTCACAGCCGGATATTTAAAGCGACAGTGACCAATCCGAACGAGGGGCATGGCGGAGGCGTGTCGAGGAGCTGCTCGTGAATGGCTGAGAGACCAGGAAATAGTAGAGCCCAGCTGAGAGTCTGTAACACCAGTGCCAGAATCCAAGATGGCGACGGCAGAGTTCAAGATATGCACTGGGCGGCGGCATGGGTAGCGACGGGGGGCAGGGGCAGCAGCCGCTGCAGTACTGGTAGTGGGTAAGGAGGAGTCACGCCGCAAGGGACGTGGCCCCCGATTCCTTACAGTACCCCCCCCCCTTCAGGATCGACCTCAGGACGATCCATCCAAGGCTTCTGCGGAAATTTCTTGTGGAAGCGGTCCAAGAGAACTGGGGCATGGATGTCCTCCTTGGGTACCCAAGAGCGTTCCTCTGGACCATAACCCTTCCAGTGAACAAGGAATTGTATCTTTCCTCTGGATACACGAGAATCCATGATTGTCTGGATTTCAAATTCAGGTTGTCCTTGGACCGTGACTGGTTTGGGTTTATGGGTTTTAGCAGGGAACCGTTTGCTCTGGACGAATGGCTTGAGCAGGGAAACGTGGAATACGTTTGGAATCCTCATGGAAGACGGAAGTTGCAGACGAAATGCCACAGGATTAATTTGTTCCTGGATCAGAAAAGGCCCTAAGAATCGAGGTGCTAATTTCGGGGTCGGAGACTTCAACTTGATATTCTTAGACGAAAGCCAAACTCGGTCCCCTGGCTTTTAATTAGGGGCCTGTTGACGACGGTGGTCTGCCTGAGACTTGAATTTCTAAGCGGCGCTAAGAAGCGCGGACTGAATCTTGATCCATGACTTCTGAAGAGTAGTTACCCGTTCATCAGCCGCCGGCACTCCTATCGGAATGTTTGAGATTGGCAGTCGACTTGGGTGGAAACCATAATTCACGAAGAACGGGGTTTCATGCGTGGATTCATTACGAAGTGAATTGGTTGCAAATTCTGCCCAAGGTAGCAGGTCAACCCAATTATCCTGGGAATCGGAAATAAAACACCGCAGGTATTGTTCCAGTGTTTGATTTAGTCTTTCTGTTTGCCCATTAGTCTGGGGGTGATAGCCTGACGAGAAGGATAGCGCCATGCCAAGCCTCTTGGAGAAAGCCCGCCAAAATTTTGATATAAATTGCGTACCTCGGTCCGAGACTATGGAAGTAGGTATCCCATGGATGCGAAACACCTCCTTGGTAAAGATATCAGCTAGGGTGGGCGAGGAGGGAAGTCCTTTGAGTGGAACAAAGTGGGCCTGTTTTGAAAAACGGTCAACGATGACCAAAATGGTATTCATCCCTCTGGAAGGGGGTAGATCCACAATGAAATCCATTGAAATATGTGACCATGGACGTTCAGGTACTGGCAAGGGCATGAGCAAGCCTGAGGGTCTTTGATGAAGAGTCTTGTTTTGTGCGCATACTGGACAAGCACTAGTAAATTCATGAACCATCTTTGCCATATTAGGCCACCAAAAAGTACGTTTGATAAGATCCAAAGTTCTTTTGAAGCCGGGATGGCCGGCTGAACGGACAGAGTGACCCCATTCTAATATCTTTTGATGAAACCTGGGTGCGGCATAAAGAGTTCCCTCCGGTACCTCTAGACCACTCGGAATTTGTGTTTGAGCTTCAATGATCTTTTCGAGAATGTCAAATGAGTTGGCGGAAATTATAAACTTAGAGGGTACAATAGTTTCAGGGGTCTCTTCGGATCTTTCCTCCGGAGAAAATTGTCGGGACAAGGCATCAGCTTTTGTGTTCTTAGAACCAGGAATATAAGACAGAGTATAATTAAATCTTGAGAAGAATAGTGCCCAGCGAGCTTGACGAGACCCCAGACGACGTGCATTTTCGATATACAGAAGATTTTTATGGTCGGTCAATATAGAGATAGGTTCGCGGGAACCTTCCAGGAGATGTCTCCATTCCTGTAAGGCCATCTTGATAGCCAAGAGCTCTCTATTGCCAACATCATAGTTCTTTTCAGCGGGCGAAAACTTCTTTGAAAAAAAACCGCATGGATGAAGCTTATCTTGAGGGAAGAATCTCTGGGACAGGATGGCGCCTGCACCACAATCAGATGCATCAACTTCTAAAGTAAAAGGAAGACTAACATCGGGATGTCGCAGGATGGGTGCCGAGACGAAAGCTTGTTTCAGGGTTTCGAAGGACGAGACGGCCTGCGGAGGCCATACAGACGGGTCAGCTCCCTTCTTGGTAAGGGCCGTAATAGGAGCCACAGTGGTGGAAAAATTTCGGATGAATTTCCTATAGTAATTGGAGAAGCCCAAAAAACGCTGGATGGCTTTGAGAGAGTTGGGCTGAGGCCAATCCAAAACAGCCTTAAGTTTTTCAGGGTCCATTGAAAATCCTTTATCAGAAATTATATAGCCTAAGAAGGCAGTAGAGGTTTGATGAAAAAGACATTTCTCGAGCTTAGCGTAGAGATTATTGACACGAAGGCGAGCGAGAATGAGCCTGGTATGCTGGACATGATCTTAAAGATTTTTAGAAAAAATTAGGATATCGTCCAGATAGACAATTACGAAAGAGTTGAGAACATCACGGAATATATCATTCATGAAATCCTGAAAAACAGCAGGAGCATTACATAAACCGAAGGGCATTACAAGATATTCGTAGTGGCCGCTTCTGGTATTGAAGGCAGTCTTCCATTCATCGCCTTCTCTGATGCGAACAAGATTGTAAGCTCCTCGGAGGTCTAGCTTGGAAATTTTTTTTGCCCCTTGAAGCCTATCAAAAAGTTCGGAGATCAGCGGAAGGGGGTATCGATTCTTGACTGTGATGAGATTGAGCCCTCGGTAATCAATGCATGGTCTCAGGGATCCATCTTTCTTTTTGACAAAAAAGAAACCGGCACCAGCGGGGGACGAAGAATTACGAATGAATCCTTTTTCAAGGTTTTCTTTGATGTATGCTGCCATGGCTTCAGTTTCAGGGAGAGACAAGGGGTAGGACTTACATTTCGGAAGAACAGCGCCTGGAACCAGATTAATGGGGCAATCATAAGGTCTGTGAGGAGGTAGAACCTCCGATTGCGTCTTGCTAAACACGTCGATGAAATCCGCATAGGCTTCAGGAAGAGCGGAAACATTAGCCGGGGGCGTTTCCACTCCCGCGAGGACTGTGGTAGGAGAAATGACCGGCAATGGTGAGGCATCTGACTCTGGCTCCCACTGAATTGTCTTGCCATCCCTCCAATCAATGCGTGGGTTGTACTGCTGTAGCCAGGGTAATCCTAGGATAACTGGAACGGCAGGAGTGCATCACGTCAAAGGATATGATTTCGGTATGAGTACCGGCAGAAAGGGTGAGAGGAAGAGTCTCTAACGTGATGAAGGCAGGTTGCAAAGGACGACCATCAATAGCCTCGAGGCCAATCGGCGATTTCTTAGCGATGAGTGGAATCTTGTTAAGAGTAGCAAAATCTTGATCCACAAAGTTACCACCGGATCCTGAATCAAGAAAAGCGGCTGTGGTTACGCGAAAATTCGGACCTTTAAGCGAGACTGGAAGCATAATTCTCCTCTTCAGAGATAGGGTGAGAAGATATTGACCCCAAAATGAGTCCCTCTTGCCCCATTGGTCGTGTTTGTTCTTTGGGCCTTAAAGGACAAAAACGTACCGTATGTTCAGGAGATCCACAGTAGTAGCAAAGGCCCTCATTCCGGCGACGAGCCCTTTCGGCAGTCCGGTCATGGGTTCTATCGGCAGTCCTGTCGGTATTACGGAACTCTTGACTGGCAATCTGCATGGGTTCCACAGTGTCTAGAACAGGATGAATAGCTGGGAAGGATCTGGGAAGAATAGGGTCAGAAGAGAAAATTCTGGGACGCTGGCGTTCATGACGGCGCTGTTGAAGGCGCTGATCCACTCGTATGCATATTGCGATCAATTCCTCCAATCCCTGGGGCCTGGGCTGAACTGCAAGTTCATCCTTTATAGAGTCGGACAAACCTTGCCAAAACACAGCAATAAGGGCTTCATGGTTCCAATGCGTCTCCGCCGCGATAGTCCGGAATTCCAATGCATATTTGGCTACGGACCTACGACCTTGAGACAATTGAACAAGAGAAGCAGCAGCAGTATCTCTGCGGGCGGGAATATCAAATACCTGCTGGAATTCTTGGCGAAAGAGCTGGTAATCCTGGGTGGTTTCCGCACGCAACTCCCAGATGGGAGAGGCCCATGCCAAGGCGTCCCCTGTTAAAAGAGAGTAAACACTGGCTACCTTGGTGCGTCCGGTGGGGAACAGGCTGGGAGAAATCTCAAACTGTATTTCACATTGATTCATTGTGTTGCCTTTCTGTTCTATCTGTAACTGGGCTGATGCATGGAATGGGACTCCTTAGCAAATAATGCTTAGTTTCTGGGTGGTTTTCAGATCTAACCAGAAGTACAAAATGATGAATCAGCTGTGTTTTTCCAGTGCATTTTGATTAAAGCCGAAATGTCTAGTTATTGTACAATTTACATCTATGTAGTACTAAAGCAGCCTTGTCCCAAATCACTGATGCATTGTGGGCTTATCCAGTGCTGCAGATGCAAATTCTGTGGTTTACTGCTTTGTCTTTTCGGCCCTCTGCCTTGGATGAAGGCTTCAGACTTCATCTTTTCGGCACAGACTTGGAAGACAGAGTTACAGTATTGTAGTATCATTTACCAATACAAATCTTATTATCTGCACTAATTTAGCCAATAAGTGGACATGCTAAATGAGGAGAGAAGTTACCTTTAAAACTAATGTGTAAAGTAATATCCTGTTGGTCTTCATTGCTCAAGAGTTTACAGAAATAACTTGCTGCTACCAAGAACTGATGTGAGCATCTTTCATTTAATCTTCTAACTATGCCAAACTTTGAAAGTCACAATATGAATTTAATGATGACTTGATGGCATACATCACTGTTGTTGCAATACTGCACCGGCAAGTATAAATCCGAGAGAAGTAATATGAGTTTGTACTGCTGGTAGAGCTCAGATAAGCTTTCATCTCTCACAAATTCACTGTCAGCTCAATCTGATCCACGCTTCAAACTTGATAACAATATAGCTGGCTCATTGCGACCTCAGTCTGTCCTGACTGTCTGCATTTGCTTAAGGCACTAAAAAGATTGTCTGGCACAAGATACTGGCCTCTTAACGACCTTAAACCTTTATGTCCCTGTGGGTGCAGATTTGCGTAACGGAGCATTGTGTTGCATACCCTTCCACTAATAATGGGGTTAACTCACACACTCTTTTCTCGAGTGTCTAATGCATTTGCTCTTGGAGTCTTGCACTAAATAAAAATAAAAACATCTTTATGTACAATACTTAGGGTGACCAGATTTTCAAACGTAAAAGCACATAAAAAATTATTTATAAAGCAAATTACAGAACATAAAAATAAATATTATAATGGTTATTGTCTAATAGCGTCCCCAATTCAGCTGTATTATTAATTCTCGCTCTCTTCCCCCAGTCTTTCTCTCCTCTCCCTCTCACTCCCCTCTCTCTCTCTGTCTCTCTCTTCCCCCCTATCGCTCTCTCCCTCTCTCTCTCCATCTCTCTCTCTCTCTCTCTCTCTCTCTCTCTCCGTCTCTCTCTCTCTCTCTCCGTCTCTCTCTCTCCGTCTCTGTCTCTCTCTGTCTCTCTCTCTTTCCGTGTCTCTCTCTCTCTCCGTCTCTCTCTCTCTCTCTCTCTCCGTCTCTCTCTCTCCGTCTCTCTCTCTCCGTCTCTCTCTCTCTCTCCCTCCCAGTATTGATCTCTTCCCCAGTTGGATAAATAGACACACATACACCTCTTACCTAATCATGAATAGCACAGTGCAGCCAGGAGACGGATTTCCTTAGTAGACAAATCATTTGCATAACACTTGATGAAAAAAGGATTCTGAGATTTAGCACTATTTATAAAATAGGTAGCCATTTCTGAGTGATGTCTGTCTCTCTTTGCCATTTGATACATACGTGCTTACGATGCAGATGCTGGGCCTATCTAGCAGCATTCAACTTCCCCTTCGATCCCCCCTCCCAGGAATAATGGAATCAGACATTCTGTTGTCGTAGATGAAGACTGGTCACACGGCTTTATTCAATCATTTTACATAAAATTATCAAAACCACGAGGCTAGCCCCTCTTATGGGCAAAACCTATGGGCATATCAATTCTGACCATACGGTTGCACCAATCTCTTCTGGACTATGGGTGCACCTGGAGGGTCGTGCTTGCTCCACCCCTCCCTTATATGCTCCAATTTATCACAATTATCAAGAACGCTGCTGCTTGGTTCCGACCGTACAGCTGGTCCCCGCTTGTCCACATTGTACAGTTGGGGCCGGCCCAATATCAGCAATCGGCAGTTATGGTCTACCAATCATTTCTTGGGGGCAACAAGCCACGGGCGTACAGCCACTTAGTTTCTGCATTCTTGACCCCAAGGCCCGCCTGCTGTGACATTGAAACTTGCAAAACACTAAGACAATTGTTACAGGTCTAACAATTACTCTTTACTTGGTGAACTGGACCTTCACAGCAATATTCTACAGCCTGGTGCCCCGCTCACCTCCTCTTAAGCGCCTTTGGCCTCAGTCACTTTTTAGACCTGGCGACGAGCTTGGCTGTCACCGGCCTCCAGCCCTTGTGCAGACGACAGCCCCATGCTGGGGGCCTCTGCCAGTTCTTTCTAATAGTTTAATGAATAGGTCTCTTTTCAGTCAGTTTCGTTTTCTCTTACCCTTTATATGGAGCTTTTATGTTCACATTTCATACTTCAGTAATGAGAATTTATTAGTAATGCAGCAACTTTAATCGACAGTAGATTTGATCTAATCAGTCTCTTAAAGTGATTATATATATTTATATAGCACCAGACACCAGACACCAGACACCAGACACCAGACACCAGACACCAGACACCAGACACCAGACACCAGACACCAGACACCAGACACCAGACACCAGACACCAGACACCAGACACCAGACACCAGACACCAGACACCTGCTGAAGCGGGTGACACATCTACAATTGGCTAGTGGTGTGAGCGGAATGCATGGCAGATGTAGTTTACTTTTGCATTCTTGGCCACACAATTGCATCCACATCAGCATTGATAAAAGCATGAAGACTAAGAACTGTGTGTGTGTTAGCATGCTGGCAGTTGCTAAATTGTGGATGCGTTTAATATTTTGCGTCTGTCTTTTACATAGTTGCAGTGTCAATATTGAGTAGCTTTGGTGTGTATATATATATTTGCAGCTTTAGTATGATTAATGTTTACCATACATAGGTTATACTGACTTACCTTTGTGTATTGTGTAATTAGTCTTAGCGTGTCCCAGAGCTTCCATCCACAACCACCGCCCCCCCCCCCCCCCCCCCCTCTTACCGCCGCTTCTGCAGTGCTGGAAACTCCATGATAGCTGCAACATGTAAAAGCTATTAAGGGATCCTGCTACTAATCTGTCCCTCTTAACCCCTTCCTTCCCCCCCCCCCATTGTCTCTCTTCTCCCCTTCCTCCCCCCATGTCTGAACCCCTTCCTCCCCACCCATTGCCCTCCTTCCTGCCCCTATTGTCTCCCCTTCCTCCCCCCCCAATTTCTCCTTTCCCTTCCTCCCCATCTCTCTCGCTTTCCTCCCCCTCAGTGTCTCTCCCCTTCCTCCCCCTCTGTGTTTCTCTTGAACCCCATCCTACCCCATTGTCTTTCATTACCCCTGAATCTCCCCCAATGTGTCATCCCTTCCTCCCCCAATTTCTCATACCCCTTCCTCCCCATATTTCTTTATCGCCCCCCCCCCCCATGGCTCTCTTTACCCTTTCCTTCTATCCAATGTCTCTATTAGGTCCCCCCCCCCCAACATCTCTCAACCCCTTCCTCCATCAACCAATGTCTATATTATCCCCGTTGCCTCCCCACCACCCCCAGTCCAATGTCTCTTAAACCTGTTCTTCCCCACAGTATGTCTCTTAAAGAAACATTTTGATTACTTTTCGTTTTTCGTTTTCTATTGGGTATTTAACACGATATATTATTTAATATCTTTAACGTGGGATTTTATTTATTGCCCAACCCTACCCCCAGATCCAAGAATATGCAGCATTTAATGTCATTGGCCCAGGGCAGACTTGTTCATTGCAGCCGTAGCCTGTACACTGTTAAGTGTTTTTGTTGGTACATTGTATAATTTCTATGTCATTTGTATAAGAGGGGTTTACTCTACACCAGAGCTGCATCTGACCTGTTAAGGACATTGTAATTGATTTCCTAATTTTTACTATGACTGTATGACTGTTTTGGATTTTTTTAATGCACCTGATTAGAATTTTTTTTTTATTTTAATTTTTTTATTTATTTTTTGTTAGAAAACACCTGCCTATATTTTATATGTATTATTTTAGTTTCTTCATTTCAAAGCTTAGAAGAATGATGTACTCTGATGCTCAGAAGGTAAAACACATTCATGTGTCCGAAACCCTGCGACATTTTTTTTTTAATTTTAAATACCTGACCTTGTTTCAGTCCTTGATAATTTAAAGCAGCATGTCACCTCTGAGTTTTAGTTGTTCCTAAACTCCGGGGTCTGCTGTCTCCGTTATTGATAACAACTTAAAAATGCCGACACCGGTGTGTGTATACTTGGTGCTAGGAATTTATGGGAGTGTTGCATGTGTACAAACTAGGTCGATGTCCATTACTGTATTTTTCAGGTGCTGTTCTTTTATTTTGCGCTAACTGTTTTCATGACATCCTTATATTATCTCTTGCGTTTGTAGATGGCGGTTTGTACGGTTGTGTTTGGGAAGAGGCCTGGTATAAAAGGTCAATCTTATAAAGCATAATAGTGTAAGTTCAATATTAACTTCAGCCTCTTTCACTTTTGGGTAAGTCCCTCTCATTTGTGCCTCATGTTAACCACTTGTAATTGGGCAATACTACATTTATAAAGCAGTTATACAGATTAGAGTGCAAGAAATGTGCTGCCAGACCTCCACGTCAGAAATGATTGGATATCTTTGAGTCCCCTCTGAATTGCATAGATACAATATATCATCATCAGGGAGAGGGAGTGGCTCAGTGAGTAAAGACACTGACTGGCCCTGAGTTTGAAGCAGGGGATCCTGATTTAATTCCCGTTGTCGGCTCCTTGTGACCTTGCGCAAGTCACTTTATCTCCCTGTGCCTCAGGCACCAAAAACATAGATTGTAAGCTCCACGGGACAGGGACCTGTGCCTGCAAAATGTCTCTGTAAAGCGCTATGTAAAACTAGCAGCGCTATACAAGAACGTTGTTGTTGTTGTTATTATTATTATTATTATTATTATTATTATCATCATCATCATCATCATTGTACAATAATATGCACATCCTCAGTGAATACGTAATAATGAATCTTCATGATCACACAAGTTAGAAATGAGAAACTGTCCCTGAGATTTTAGCAATAATACCGTAGAACTAATTCCTATGGATTTGTTTCTGCCCATGCTGTGTTGCTAACGCAATTTAATGTTAAGTATCACTTATCTGAAGGGATTCTCATTCATCATTTTTAGCATTACAAAAGCTATTGACTTCAGTGTAGACTCATTGTTTGAGATGAAAATTAACCTTGTTACAAACGTTTTTGTCAATGAATTTTCATGCTTCTATGAATACACTTATATACATTAGTTATTCCCATAGAAATGTATAGATTTTTAAAATGATAAAATATATAATGTCATATTTAATAAAGCAGCGTTTCCTCTTGCCGGTTTAAAACACACAAACAAAATATGCAGCAGTTTCTTAAAATTGTCACACCTTGATCAAGTCCCGTTGGACGAAACGCGTAAGTGCGTTTCTTCACCGCCATTGTGAGCTGGTTTAAATACATTTTTCTATTAAAATCTGAGTTATTTACTTTATTGTGCTTGGGCTACGGCTGTGTTCCCTTTTTCTACTACATCTCCTGTTTTCTATGCTTGAGGATTGCACGCCTTGGAGTGACTGACTTGTTCTGGGCTAACATTAGCAGGTAATGGGCAGCAGCCCAGATATATTTACCCTAAGCTAGTGTTTGTTATACATCTCATCGTTTGGGAATAAATACATAAGGGACAATGATTGTGGTTGTCAGGTGGACACCATTTGGTCTGTATTTCCCTTGGATTCCTATGGATTTATTGATTATGGACATTCTTACAGCACTCTGGATATCTTTTGAGAATAATAGATTCAAATAATGAATAGAGCATACATGTGTTTGTGAGCACCATTACCATCCATCTTTACGGCAATGCAATTATCTAAGCTGCTGATAGGCGAAGATCTTGTTTCCCCAGAACACACAATATGGCTGCCTATTTCAAAAGTGGAAGTGTTGTAGCGTCTTAAATAGTTGCTATAGAAACCCAACGAAGGGTAATGCATGACAAAAATCAATACATGCAGTAAGTATCTAATAAATCGCAACTGATTTATTAAAAAAATATATATAATGGATTTTGAATGAAATTATGCTTTAACAATATCCTTTATAGCAGTTGGAAATAAAGTGAAAATATTTCCTATTACCATTATATTGTAGAGTTCTGGTTAAAGGCCAGTATTTTTATTTGGATACCAGATGGTGTGTGTGTACACGTCTCTAATGGGTCTCTTTAATCATATCAAAAGTTGTGTGCGCTGAGCATGCGCATTGTAAGTGAAACTTTTGTCACAGAAATTGTATTTGTGATGTTTTTAATTCAATAAAAGAGATTTGAGAGTATAATTTATGTTATTGATTTTTGTGCTGAAATTTCCATACTATCACTTGGAATACATGATATAATTGACTTATGATAACTAAAGTAAGACACGTATATTTTGGATTGTAAAGTATTTAAATGCCGTTATGCGCAAAAGTCTTTAATTCAATGTAAATCATTAAAAAACAAAATACCATTTTATTGATAACCCAAAGAAGTTTGACTTAGAACGCTACATTATATTAATCTATATACAATTCATGTGTTAAACGTTTACACACCATGCATGTTTTTCACTTCTGCCATTATTATAAATTGTGCATTTCTAAAATGTGCTATTTGCACTTCTATATTTATACTCATTGGGACTACAAGGCAAAATGAATATGCACAGACACTCCCTACTCCATCACGAAGAAGGAAGATACTGCTCACCTGTGGGACATAATTTCTCACTACCAGATCATTCCATAAATGATTTAAAATTCAACATCCTCAATGAAATGTTTAAACGCACCCAAGAACGAAAAACATTTGAACTCAGAATGATAAGACTCTTTGACACCAAAACCAAAGGACTTAATGCAGATATGGGTTTTCTCACACCCTATCAAAATTGTTTATAATTATCCTGCTTGCCTCTATTCTTATCCACACTTTCTCTCTCCACCCCTCCCCCCCACAGCATCCCCCCCCCCCCCTCCACACCTTTCCTTGTCACCCTCCCCTGGCTTCAAACACTTTTAACACCCTACCTTATCTACAGTACATACTGTATCTGGTTTTTTTTTCTCTACACTGTTTTAGCCATAGATTCCTGTGTATATCAGTATTGCTTGACCTGAAGAAGAGAGGAGAACTCTCAAAAGCTTGTCCTATGACATAAATTGTTAGTCCAATAAAAAAGGAATCACCTACAGTAATACTGAAGAACTAGTTTATTCTGCACTATTCACACATTACCATTCTCTCGTCCGGTAAAGAAAGACTGCACTCGGTTCAGTAATCATGAAAATCTGTATTGGGCATCTGAATAGAAAAGATAAATCACCCAATCCGACGTTTCGGCACCCCCTTGAGAAAGGTCCTATTCCAGGACCGAAACGTGGGATTGGGTGATTTATCTTTTCTATTCAGATGCCCAATACAGATTTTCATGATTACTGAACCGAGTGCAGTCTTTCTTTACCGGACGAGAGAATGGTAATGTTGTATTTCTATTATTTGGGACTAGCACCTGTCTATATGAACCAGTACATTGAGTGCAAGCTGTGATGTTTGTTATATATATATGTGTGTGTGTGTGTGTGTGTGTGTGTGTGTGTGTATATATATATATATATATGTATATGTGTATGTGTATGTGTATGTGTATGTGTATGTGTATGTGTATGTGTATGTGTATGTGTATGTGTATGTGTATGTGTATGTGTATGTGTATGTGTATATATATATATATATATATATATCTGGGTATATATATATATAATGTGTGTGCAGTGTTCGACAAACCTATACATTTGCTCGCCCCGGGCGAGTGGATTTGACATCGTGGCGAGCAACTGTTGGCCCAAGCAGCATACGTTTGGTACTAGGTGGCGAGTAGATTTTTTGGTGATTTGTCAACCACTGTATATGTGTATGTATATATAAAATATGTATACATGTGTATATATAAAATATGTATACATGTGTATATATAACATATGTATACATGTGTATATATAACATATGTATACATGTGTATATAACATATGTATACATGTGTATATATAACATATGTATACATGCGTATATATAACATATGTATACATGCGTATATATAACATATGTATACATGCGCATACATGCGTATATATAACATATGTATACATGCGAATATCTAAAATATGTATACATGCGTATATATAACATATGTATACATGCGTATATATAACATATGTATACAAGCGTATATATAACATATGTATACATGTGTATATATAACATATGTATACATGCGTATATATAAAATATGTATGTGTGTGTATAACCAGCACTCAAATTGGATGAGTGATAATAAATTATTAGATATACTATAAATTGTAATTATAAATTAACGTACTTTGACTATAAATGCATTTGACTAGGGATAATAATGCAGCTCTAGTAGGGGTCCTAGCCCCCCAAAAATATACAAAAAAGAGAGCGCAAATATCCAATAGTAAATTAGACAAATTTATTAAAAATAGACAAATAGTGCTTTTAAGTAGATATATAATGACAGATAAAAAAGAGACAAATATAAAAACCATATAATCACTGACTTAATCAGTACCTTCACCCCATATGAAGTCAGTACCCCTTCTGACGAAACGTATAGGGTTAATGCTCATATTTTAAAACCTATCAGCAACACTAAGGACTTTCATGCAACGAGCACTGAGGGACAGGAGAATGCTCTCTGAAAATCGGAGCGTGGTGGTTCATTTACAAGCAGAGCCTAATCGAGGTGACCTTTTGCTGTGTGAACGGAGTCAAAGGTAACCAGCTGTCACTTCAAGAGGGAGTGCGGGGTCCTCGCGGTGCTTCGGCACACTGACGGACCGGGGATCAGCAGTGCGGCTATATCTCCCACCCCCCTCCACCTCCCTGTTCTCCATTGTGGATTTTGTCTGAGCAGGAGTAATCACACTAAATACCAGCTATCATCCGGATCAGCATACTTGTGGTCTCCAGGACTACCATATAATAACATTGTGTGAACATTCTCCCTTGATACAATATATCCCTCTACTATTGTGTGGTTGCATTTGAAACATATTTCCCCACATAGTTGCCGCTTAGTGATAAGGCAATCTCTCGTTTTTTATTGCTGCTCTTTACTTAAATATGATATGTTTTTTATATTTGTTTCTTTTTTTATCTCTCATTATATACTGTATCTACTTAGGGTCACTATTTATCTATTTTTAATAAATTTGTTTAATTTACTATTGGATTTTGGTGCTCTTTCTCTTTATTGTATGTATATGTGTGTGTGTTCTGTTTAGCATAAAACTTAAAGGGCAATATACAGTTAGGTCCGGAAATAATTGGACACTGATAAGTTTTGTTATTTTGGCTGTGTACCAAAATAAATTCAAGTTAGTTAAATAATGAATATGGGGTTAAAGTGCAGTCTATCAGCTTTAATTTGAGGGTATTCACATCCAAATTGGAGGAAGGGTTTAGGAATTACATCTCTCTAATATGTAGCCCCCTCTTTTTCAAGGGACCAAAAGTAATTGTACAATTGATTCAAAAGCTGTTTCATGAACAGGTGTGAGCTATTCCTTCGTTATTTCATCATCAAATAAGCAGGTAAAAGGTCTGGAGTTGATTCCAGGTGTGGCATTCGCATTTGGAAGCTGTTGCTGTGAACCCACAACATGCGGTCAGAAGAGCTCTCAATGCAAGTGAAACAGGGCATCCTTAGGCTGCAAAAAAAAGAAAATCCATCAGAGAGATAGCAGAAACATTAGGAGTGGCCAAATCAACAGTTTGGTACATTGTGAGAAAAAAAAGAACGCACTGGAGAGCTCTGCAACACAAAAGGGACTGGACATCCACGGAAGACAACAGGGGTGGATGATCATAGGATCCTTCTATGGTAAAGAAAAACCCCATTCA